>NC_138903.1:7249633-7436786 GCF_965194825.1 Balaenoptera physalus
GTCATTTTTGCTCTCTAAAAATCCATCATTTAAAGAGCTGGCAGGAGGGGCGAACGGGGAGCTCGTATTGAATGGTCAGAGTTTCTGTCTCAGAGGATGGAGAGGATGTGGAGATGGGTGGTTGTGCTAGCTGCACAGCGCCGTGCATGTGCTTAATGCCACAACAGCACAGGAGAAAAGAGGCGGGACGGTAAGTGTTGCAGCATGTATATTTCACCACGTTTAAAGAAGTCATTTATTTACATTTTGGTCAAATGGAGATCAGTACTTTACTATTCTGAAAGGCTTTCCTAAGTTCGTTGACATCCTTCATTTGTCTTAATTTTTATTGCTAATTCTACATGGAAGACACTTTTTAATCATGGAGTTCAGTACCAGACGTTCAGTACCAGACTCAATAACTTCTGTGCGTGTAAGTCTTCAAACTGGGAACTTCCAAAGAAGGAAGCACAGGGAATTCCCCGGCGGTCCAGTGGTGAGGACTGTGCACTCTCACTGCTGAGGGCCTGGGTTCGATCCCTGGTCGGGGAACTAAGATCCCACAAGCTGCACAGCGCGGCCAGAAAAAAAACCCAAAAAAAAAACCAAGGAAGCACAGAGGCCAGAAGAATCCTTGCAAAGATACAGGCTGAAACAAGGTTTACCGTGAGTAGCCCCAAGGGTCCCACTCCTGCATAGTCTGATACGACAGTCACAGGATGAGAATAGGTTTGTTGTGTTTTCATTTCTAAATCAAACGGCAATGATTTAACGGGGAGGCCTTATCCTTCCCCTAGTCTTAAACATCCCCAGTTAGTTAATTATATTTATTTTTGGCTGCGTTGGGTCTTTGTTGCTGCGCGCGGGCTTTCTCTAGTTGCGGCGAGTGGGGGCTGCTCTTCGTCGCGGTGCGTGGGCTTCTCATTGCGGTGGCTTCTCTTGTTGAGCACGGGCTCTAGGCGCGCGGGCTTCAGTAGTTGTGGCACGTGGGCTCAGTAGTTGTGGCGCACGGGCTTAGTTGCTCCGCAGCATGCGGGCTCTTCCCGGACCAGGGCTCGAACCCGTGTCCCCTGCATTGGTAGGCGGATTCCCAACCACTGCGCCACCAGGGCAGTCCCCCCTGTTATTTACTGTTGCAAAACAAGCTGCCGTCCGGCTGAGCTGAGTCGCCCGCAGATCCGGGCTGTGTGAGGGGGTGCCGCCAGGCGGCCCTGACCGCATCCCCTGCTCTGTGCCCACAGCAGGAGCTCATCGAGAGCATCGGTCGCAAGCTGCAGGTGCTGCGGCAGGCGCGGCAGAGCCTGCGGGAGGACATGCAGGCCAACAGCGCGCTGGGGGACGAGGTGGAGGCCCTGGCCAAGGCCGTCTGCAAGCCCAACGAGTTCGACAAGTTCCGCATGTTCATCGGGGACCTGGACAAGGTGGTGAACCTCCTGCTGTCGCTGTCTGGCCGCCTGGCCCGCGTGGAAAACGCCCTCAACAATCTGGACGATGGCACTCCTCCCGGCGATCGGGTAACTATGGCCGAGGCTGACCTGGAAGGTGGGGCGGGGTGTGGCTTTCCCGTGGGGTGTGGAGCAAACCGCCCAGAAGCCTCGTTCGGCCGCTGCGGCCGCCTGTCTGCCTCGTAGCGCAAGATGCTGTCGAACGCCCAGGGCTCGCTCGCTCGCTCGCTCCCTCCTTGTAGCGGGGTGGGGGTGGGGGGGCCGCGGCGAGCGTCCGGGAGATTGGACATCTTCTCCTATAGTCCCACGATCGCTGCTAGTGTTGGTCTCTTCCTAGAACGTAGTCTCTGTTTGTAACCTCTCCCCACCGCCGGTAAGTGGGTAAGTGGAGCTCACCCACTGCCTGACGAGCCATCGGCACTCAGTGACAGTGGCGTTTGATGATGACTTTGTTGCTGTGACTTCACAAGAGGGCCGGCAGTGTCTAGAACGAGTCTAAGAGCTGCTCTGCTTTCCTGCTCCCTTCACAGCAGTGCAACTCGGGACATTTCTTAGTGGGTCTGCATTTCCGCTCTTTGTGCGTGCAAGACACCACCTACCTTACTGGCTTTACTACTTCATAGGTCACGTAGCAGTAGTACATCTAGTTTGCCGCTTTGCACGTAATAGGCCTTCAAAATGATCATCTTCATCATTAATAAGGCACCTTAACTTCTCTACAAGGGAAACAGAAAAGGCACCCCTCCCCCTGGACTCCAGGTGAGAGTGGTTTCAGGTTACACGGGAAGATCCTACAAAGCGCGTGGCTTTGAGACCATGATCTTTTGTGCTTAGCCAAGTCGTTAGTGACTATCATGGAAGAACGTATTGCATAAGGGTTGAAAAAGCATAAGGGTTGAAAAAGTAACTGGGGCTTTGGACCTCGATCCCCTAGGGCTACGTTTGCATTCCATTTTGCTGTTCTTGCCATCTTTGCCAAATTTATCTGAAAGGACTTAGGAAAATAACATGAATGGGAGAGACTTACTTGCATGTAATTGAAATATTAAACTCTCAAGTATCGATATAAAGGAAAAATAATAGTATTGTCTTTGCAGCTCAACTCATCTTTATCTCCCTTTGCTTGGAACTGACAAAGGCTTATTTAGAATTGGAGGAAGTAGAAGCAATCACACACTGGGGACCATGCCCGTGGTCCTCCTGGGGACCTGGCTGCATAGCTCTTACTGCATCCCTAGGGGGTCCGTGTTACGGAGAAGGAGCAGACAGGCTCTTTCCCCCTTGGCTGTGTGTGGTTGATGCAGCTTCACCTTCCTGGACCCAAAAGGAGTGTTCAGTCGCCACGTCCAGGTGCAGCACAGTGGGCTAGCCTCCAGTGTGGCCGGTGCTGGATGAAAATCTCCGTGTCAGGCAGCCAGGGCTTGGGAAAGCTGCAGTTTGCAGAGACAGGCATGCTAACGAGTGAAAAGACGTGGCCTCAGGCCATAGGAGGCTTCCGCTGTCTTTCCAGGTAGAAAAGGAGCACGTGGGCAGACGCAGACACGTGAATCCCTCCCTCCCATCAGCAGCTTCTAGTTGCCAGGGAGCCCAACTGATCTTAGTAGCCCGAACCGTGGTTCTAGAATCAGTTGAGGTCTGTTTCCCTCTTGGTTGGAATTAACTGGCTTTACCTTGCCTCTTTCCATGAAAATACATTCTGTCTTTGTTTCACAAGCACCTGAAGGTCAAGGTGTCCCCGGGAACAGGTGACCCCAAAAGGTTGTGCAGTCGGGGGCACTTCCCGGAAGCCTCCCCCCAGGAGCAGTTTCTGCTTTCAGCCGCCGTTTAATAGCAACTCATCTTTTCTGAGCTCTTTCTGCGGACCAGCGTTCTGCAGAGCACTCCCGCATCCTGGACGCTCACGCGCGGCCGTGGGTAAATGTCCAAGTTGCCAAGTGGCGGAATAAGGGGGCCCTGCCGGTGTCAGAAACTCGCACCGAGGACGGGGCATCCGTGGCATCTGCCAGCCGACACTTGAAGACATTGACCGCGTTCACCTCTCCCTCTCTCAGTTTTCATTCAAGTTGGAGAGGGCAGGGGAAGTGGGTGCGCGCCCTGTGGGCAGACGGCGATTGTGAGTGCTGCGTTCTGGAAATGGGGGTGTCTGTGTGACCCAGAGCAGGACCCTCGGAAGGAGCGAGGGCACCTCCCCAACAGGCGCCGTCTCTCCTCCCGCCCCGCCCCCGCACACGGCCTCTGCTACGGCTTTGCTCCCGGGCTGCTGCGACTTCTGCCGGGAGGGTTTAGCAGTCCTGCCCTGGAATCTCCGTAGAATCTGCTCCTTGTGTCCCCTGGGCCGCAGTACTGTCACGGAAAGGCCTCGGACACACACCGGCTGCCTAAGCCCTTTGCTCTTTCTGAGCGTCTCACAGTTCTGGAGCTTTTCGTGCCTGGATGGCTCCCGTGCTCCTCACGGCCTTTCACAGTGACAGGAGGAAGTGGAGGTGGCAGCGGCCCAGGAGCGCTAACGGGGGAGCTGGCGCTGGGGCCTCCGCTCTGCGAGGTGCCTCCTGCCCACGCCCCAGGTGCTTCTGTGCGGGTCCCTCCAGATCTCGGGTCCCTAACTCAGGTGGCGTCAGGGTCTCCACTGGACCAGCCCCCGGAGCTGCCAGGCGTTCTGGAGGCGTCAGCCGGACACCCCACCCCCCACCCCCCATAGCCTGGTCCCCAGCAGGCTCGTGTCTCTCTTGTCTCTCCAGCAATCCCTGCTCGAGAAGCAGCGGGTCCTGATCCAGCAGCACGAGGACGCCAAGGAGTTGAAGGAGAACCTGGACCGCCGGGAGGGCATCGTGTCCGACATCCTGGCCAGCTACCTCAGCCGGGACAGCCTGGCAGACTACGCGCACTTCGTGAGGATGAAGTCAGCCCTCATCATCGAGCAGCGCGAGCTGGAGGACAAGATCCACCTGGGCGAGGAGCAGCTCAAGTGCTTGCTGGACAGCCTTCCGCCCGAGAGAGGCAAGTGAGGGGCGTGCCCCCCCGACGCCTCCCTGGCGGGGGACAGCAGCCGGCCCTTCAGCTCCGGTCCCGAGGAGGCAAATGAAAACCCCAGCCTGTATTTACGTCCTGGAGAGAGAATCCCTCCCAGAACTGAATGGCCGTTAGAAAAGCAATAATCTCCGTGGGTGCGTTTGGGATGACTTATTTAATGTCTTAGTTTCCCTCTTGAATGCTGAGCAGAGTGGCTTCCCGTCAGCCCTTGCCTGGAAGCAACCCCACATGGCGCCCGGTTCCGGTGAACGGTGAGTTCCCGAGTACAGACTGGGCTCTGGTCCCAAGGGGCGCGCACGTGGTCCTTGCCAGCTCGGGTCTGCCCTTCCGTCTTCCCACGCTGCACCCCTTCCTCCGCTCAGGAGGGAATGAGCGTGCGTGTCGGGCAAAGCCTGGCGCACGACCTCTCCGGTGGGTCACTGGAGGTGGCGGCTGCCGGCTTCCCCTGTTGGTCCAGAAGTGTTGACCATTCATCGTGTCTGTCACATAAGGATGATCTCCAACCCAGCAAAAATCATGATGATGATGATACTTTAATAACACTCTACAAAGGTGAAGGGTTTTCCACGTGGTTAAAAACCAACTGTGAAAAGAAGAGCTTACATGTTGGGTTCACTCATTCTGAAATTGCCACTTAAATAGCGTTCGCACTTTAAAACATACACAAAGCGGACAGATGGTTTTAGGACTTCTCGGCTGACATCACGGTTCAAATGATATTTTCCTGCAAAGAGAAATTACTTGGCTAAAACCGTGTCCAGTAGTAACGTGCTTGCTAGGCGTTTTTTTCTTAAGGCCGATGAGATATTTCTTAACTTACTTTTTCCCCAGAACATTTATTTTGCGTGTGTATGATCCTTAATTATAATTGGCAACTTCTCTCTTTTTGCCTCTCTCAATTTGTTACCATGCCATAAGGGCCACATGCCGTTTAAGAACCGTTGCTCTGGTTTCTCAGAGGTCCCGGTGGACCACAGAACTCCTAGACCCGATCTTTTTCTGCCACGGAGTATACAGCTCCTGTACCCTTTTTTATTGGTTGAAATTGTGAGATTGTAAAGAGTCTATTCACTAAAGAAAACACTGTCAAGCTGTCATTTTCCAGTGGACAGATCACAGGCTAGGAGAAAATACTTGCAAATCATCTATGTGACAAACCATTTGTATCCAGAATGTATAAAAACTCTCAAACTTAACAGTAAGAAAACAAACAGTCCAATTAAAACGGGGGCAAAAGTCTTAAATAAATAGACACTTCACTGAAGAGGATATATGCATGGCAAGTAAGCACATGAGTCGATGTTCAGCCACCAATGGCATGGTTCTCACATACTTATTTTTAATCTGATCACTGTGGAGTGGTGTGTTTCGTCACAATGCTCATCTGATGAAATGTGTGGTTAATGGCGGGAGAAGCCCTAGGATAACTTCACGTTGAGGTGATATGCGGACTTTGGTTTGATCTGTGAGATCATTTTACTCCTCATTTCCTCTTACTGCTATAGAAGAAGTTTTCCAGCGGGGGTGGGGGGGTGGGGGCGGGGAGATGTCCCTTTGTCAGCAGTGGCCGCCACCTTACCAAACACAGACGCACACAAATGTCTTAAAGGACGCTAACGGGTCCACGCTCCGCCAGCCAGAGGGGAGACTGGACTCCCGGGCTGCTGCAGTGATCTCCGCACACCCGTAGAGGGCGCCGACCTGGCAGGCGTCAGTGATGCTGGCAATAAACACTCCTTTGGCAGCCCACCCACGCCAAAGGAGAAATGCCTTTTCAACGGTTTTTACTCTTATTCAATTAAGCTATTCCTGACTTGAAAACTCCCTCTTCTGCCAACGAAGTGTCCTTGCCACGTGGTGTGGGTCACTTGCTGTGAAAACGGATCACGTCAGGAAAGGTACAGCTGGCTGTCCATGGACCACCCCCCGCCCGCCGCCCCTGCTTCCTCCCTCTGGGAGACAACCACGGTGATTTCAGTGTGTTCTTAATTTTCACAAAGCTTTTACCTGTGATTCTTTCCCTTCAAATACAGTATTGTGATCATTTTGATGATATGTCTGTAAAATGTGAAAATAGAATTTGTGTCTGTATCCAGCTTTTTGGTGTCTTTTGAGAACTTTCTCTTCTACATAGCAATATATAGTGCTCTACTGTCCTTTTAACGAAGCACATAGAATCACAACATTCCCGTTTGCCTCTTAAATGTCTGGTTAGTGGGGACCCAAAGATTGCAGTAAGTCAATGTACATAACTTTGTATATAGTTATGTTATTGCATATAAAACCAATCCGGTGCTAATGTTTTGCCCTTGGCATTCTTCGGTGGTGGCTGATAGCTCACCCTCGGTCATAACTCAGCTGTGGAATGCTCTGTATAGCGACATTTCAGTCAGGGGCGTTGCCTGTGGCTTCTCTCCTGCAGTCCACTCTGGAAAATGCGTACAGATTTCACGCTCAATACTTTCACTTATGTCTCAACAGATCATTCTGCTTGACATTCACAAAATAAATGGTGTCTTTCAGTGAACCGAGCCTGTCTTTGATTTACATCTTTTTTTTTTTTAAGAATTGGAATAGCCTTACCATATATCAGATTCTTCAACCATTGATAAATTGTGGGATTAATTCTATGTATGTATGTATGTGACTATTTCTGCCAGTCTAGTAAAGGCCAATCAATTTGCAGTCAGGAAAATATCACAGACACAGGCCATATAACTCAGCACCTGCCACAGCAATGCTGCATAACAGCCACTATAAAATCTCAGCAGGGTCCAGTGAGACGTATTCCGTTAGCTCATGAGTTTGTAGATCAGGCTCTGCTCCACATGCCTGTCAGTCATCTTCCTCCCGGGACCAGGAGTTTGGCCTGGGCAGGTCAGTGGCAGATGCGTAAGAGGACAAGCCCAGCCCCAGCCGTGCTTTCCTTGTCTCTGGTCAGAGTGCAGCTGGTAACCTTCCACTGCAAGTCCCACAGCCAAACCCACAGTCAGAGGGTGTGGCATGTGCTCTACCCCGTTAGTGGAAGGAACCGTAAGTCACGTGGCAGAGTGTGGCTACAGGGAGGTGTGAAGAATTGGGGCCATTGATGGACCACACCTCCCACACCAGGGTCTGATACGGAATAGCACTAAATCATCCAGAACCCGAAGCCAAGTTCCTGGAGCAAAGCCAGCTCTATCACGTCAGGCGTATGGCTGTGAGCAAGTGCCAGCCTCTCCAGCCTCAGCTTCCTCCTTTGTAGTTGGAGAAGAGCTGTCGTGAGAGCAATTGAACTGATGTGTTAATGTGCTCAGAACCCGTGCCTGGGTCAGAGAGGTGCCAATGGAAGCGTCCACACTTCTGCTGCCATCACTGTATTCTGGACCTGGAGGAAATGCCTTCCCTGCATCCAAACACATCTGTCGGAACCACCCAGCACACGGTAGTTGCTCCTGATTGGCGGATTAGAAACGTTTCTGTTGTGCAGCAGGTTGGTGGGACCAGAAGATTAACCAATGGAGAGGGAGGGATTCTTTTTTTTTTTTTTTTTAACAAATTTATTTATTTATTTTTGGCTGCGTTGGGTCTTCGTTGCTCCGCACGGGCTTTCTCTAGTTGCAGCGAGTGAGGGCTACTCTTGGTTGCACTGCGCGGATTTCTCATTACAGTGGCTTCTCTTGTTGCGGGCTCTAGGCATGTGGGTTTCAGTACTTGTGGCACGTGGGCTCTAGAGCACAGGCTCAGTAGTTGTGGTGCGTGGGCTTAGTTGCTCCGCAGCATGTGGGATCTTCTCAGACCAGGGCTTGAACCCATGTCACCTGCTTTGGCAGTTGGATTTTTTTTTTAATTATTTATTTATTTTTGGCTGTGTTGGATCTTCGTTGCTGTGCACAGGCTTTCTCTAGTTCTGGCGAGCGGAGGCTACTCTTCATTGTGGTGCGCAGGTTTCTCATTGCGGTGGCTTCTCTTGTTGCGGAGCACGGGCTCTAGGTGCGCGGGCATCAGTAGTCGCGGCTCGCAGACTCTACAGCGCAGGCTCAGTATTGTGGTGCACGGGCTTAGTTGCTCCGCGGCATGTGGGATCTTCCCGGACGAGGGCTCGAACCTGTGTCCCCTGCATTGGTAGGTGGATTCTTAACAACTGTGCCACTAGGGAAGCCCAACACAACTAGTTTGAACTTTGTTCTGTAGACAGTAGAAGACACCGTACAAATACAAAAACCATAAGGGAATACTATGGGAATACTATGAACAATTATATGCCAATAAATTCGATAACCTAGAAGAAATGGACAACTTTCTAGAAACATACAGCCCACCAAAACTGAATCAAAAATAGATAATTTGAACAGACCAATCACTAGAGATGAACGAGAATCTGTAGTTTAAAAACTCTCCCACAGGGCTTCCCTGGTGGTGCAGTGGTTGAGGATCCACCTGCCAATGCAGGGGACATGGGTTCCATCCCTGATCCGGGAAGATCCCACATGCTGCGGAGCAACTAAGACTGTGTGCCACAACTACTGAGCCTGCGCTCTAGAGCCCAAGAGCCACAACTACTGAGCCCATGTGCCACAACTACTGAAGCCTGTGTGTCTAGGACCCGAGCTCCGCAATGAAGAGTAGCCCCTGCTCACCACAACTAGAGAAAGCCTGTGCACAGCAACAAAGGCCCAGTGCAGAGTTCTCAGAGCTCCCGGTACGAGCTTCTTCCCTTGGGTGGATTCTTGGCTTTTCTCCCAGCATGGCCCCCAAACACCAGTTTTCACTTCCACCCCAAGCAACGAAACCGAAGAAACTGAGACGGACTCCTGCCTCCAGGCCAGAGGAAACGTCTGCTTCTCCGAACTTGCCGAAGGAAGAAGAAGAACAGCAAGAAGCAGTTGAACATATTGATGAAGTACAAAATGAAATAGACAGACTTAACGAACAAGCCAGTGAGGAGATTTTGAAAGTAGAACAGAAATATAACAAACTCCGCCAACCATTTTTTCAGAGGAGGTCGGAATTGATCGCCAAAATCCCAAATTTTGGGGTAACATTTGTTCACCATCCACAAGTGTCTGCACTGCTTGGGGAGGAGGATGAAGAGGTGCTGCATTATTTGACAAGAGTCGAAGTGACAGAATTTGAAGATAGTAAATCAGGTTACAGAATAGATTTTTATTTTGATGAAAACCCTTACTTCGAAACTAAAGTTCTCTCCAAAGAATTTCATCTGAATGAGAGTGGTGATCCATCTTCAAAGTCCACTGAAATCAAATGGAAATCCGGAAAGGATCTGACAAAACGTGCAAGTCAAACGCAGAATAAAGCCAGCAGGAAGAGACAGCATGAGGAACCAGAAAGCTTCTTCACCTGGTTTACTGATCATTCTGAGGCAGGTGCAGATGAGTTAGGAGAGGTCATCAAAGATGATATTTGGCCAAATCCATTACAGTACCACTTGGTTCCGGACATGGATGATGAGGAAGGGGAAGGAGAAGAAGATGATGATGATGATGAAGAGGAAGAAGGACTGGAAGATACTGATGAAGAAGGGGATAAGGATGAAGGAAGATGAAGGAGAAGATGACTAATGGAACACTGATGGATTCCAACCTTCCTTTTTTAATTTTCTCCAGTCCCTGGGAGCAAGTTGCAGTCTTTTTTTTTTTTTCCTCCTTCTCCTCTTGTGCTCAGTTGCCCTGTGTTTGAGGTCTCTTTTCTCCTTTATACCATGGCTCACAACTTATTTTGGGGGGAAATACCTTGAGCAGAATTCAGTGGGAAAAGAATCTCTACCCCTTTCTGTTCCAGATTCATTTTTATCCCTTCCTGTCTCAAGAAAAACTTTACGGAACCAACACCACCATGCTCTGTGGGAAAAAAGAAAAACCTTCTGCTCCCTTAGCTCTGCTGGAAGCTGGAGGGTGCTAGGCCCCTGTGTAGTAGTGCATAGAATTCTAGCTTTTTTCCTCCTTTCTCTGTATATTGGGCTCAGAGATTACACTGTGTCTCTATGTGAATATGGACAGTTAGCATTTACCAACATCTATCTGTCTACTTTCTCTTGTTTAAAAAAAGAAAAGAAAAACTTAAAAAAATGGGGTTATAGAAGGTCAGCAAAGGGTGGGTTTGAGATGTTTGGGTGGGTTAAGTGGGCATTTTGACAACATGGCTTCTCCTTTGGCATGTTTAATTGTGATGTTTAACGGACATCCTTGCAGTTTAAGATGACACTTTTAAAATAAAATTCTCTCCTAATGATGACTTGAGCCCTGCCACTCGATGGGAGAATCAGCAGAACCTGTGGGATCTTATTTGCAATTGACATTCTCTATTGTAATTTTGTTCCTGTTTAGTGTTATATTTTTCTTTCTGTTTCACTGGAAAGGAAAGATGATGCTCAGTTTGAAACGTTAAAAGTGTACAAGTTGCTTTGTTACAATAAAACTAAATGTGTACACACACACACACACAAAAACAAAGACCCGGTGCAGCCAAAAATAAAGTAAATAAAATAAATAAATTTATTTTAAAAAAAACTCCCCCACAAACAAAAGTCCAGGACCAGATGGCTTCATAGGCAAATTCTACCAAACATACGAAGAAGAACTTATACTGATCCTTCTCAAACTCTTCCAAAAAACTGAAGAGAAGGGAACACTCCCAAAGACATTCTATGAAGCCACCATCACCCTGATACCAAAACCAGACAAAGACACCACCAAAAAAGAAAATTACAGGCCAATATCTTTGATGAGTATAGATGCAAAAATTCTCAACCAAATATAGCAAACTGGATCCAACAACACATAAAAAAGATCATACACCACAACCAAGTGGGATTCATCCCAGGTTCATAAGGATGGTTCAACATAGGCAAATCAATCAATGTGATACACCACATAAACAAAAGTCAAAAACCACTTGATCATCTCAATAGATGCAGAAAAAACACTTGACAAAATTCAACATCCATTCATGATAAACACTCTTACCAAAGTGGGTATAGAGGGAATACATCTCAACATAATAAAAGCTATTTATGACAAACCCAGAGCCAATATAATACTCAATGGTGAAAAGTTGAAAGCCCTCCCACTAAACTCTGGAATAAGACAAGGATACCCACTTCCACCTCTTCTATTCAACATAGTATTGGAAGTCCTAGCCACAGCAATCAGACAAGAAAAAGAAATAAAAGGTATCCAAATTGGAAGAGATAATATCGTCATTATATGCAGATGACATGACTCTATATGTAGAAAACCCTAAAGACTCCACACAAAAACTACGAGAACTGATCAGTGAATTCAGAAACGTAGCAGGATACAAGATTAACATACAGAAATCGGTTGCATTTCTTTACACCAACAATGAAATATCAGAAAGGGAATGTAAAATAAACGATACTTTCCAAAATCACACCCTCAGGACTTCCCTGGTGGTCCAGTGGCTAAGACTCCACAATCCCAATGCAGGGGGCCCGGGTTCCATCCCTGGTCAGGGAACTAGGTCTCACATGCCACAAGTAAGAGTGCGAATGCCGCAAATAAAGATCCCGCATGCCGCAACTAATGATCCCGCATGCCGCAACTAAAGATCCTGCACGCAGCAATGAAGATCCCGCACGTGGCAGCCAAGACCCGGCACAGCCAAATAAAGAAATATTGAAAAAAAAATTCACCTCCAAAAATAAAATACTTAGGAATAAATCTGACCAAGGAGGTGCAAGACTTGTATGCTGAGAGCTGTACAACGGTAAAGGAAACTGAAGATGATTCAAAGAAATGGAAAGATAGCCCATGCTCTTGGATTGGAAGAATTTATATTGTTAAAATGACTACACTACCCAAAGCAATCTACAGATTTAATGCAATCCCTATCAAATGACCCATGACATTTTTCACAGAACTAGAACAAATAATCCTAAAATTTATATGGAACCATAAAACACCCAGAATTGCCAAAGCAATCCTGAAGAAACAGAACAAAGCAACAGGCATAACTCTCCCAGACTTAAGACAATACTACAAAGCTATAGTAATCAAAACAGCATGGTATTGGCACAGAAACAGACATATGGATCAATGGAACAGAACAGAGAGCGCAGAAATTAACCCACACACCTAGAGTCAATTAGTTTTTGACAAAAGAGGCAAGAATATACAAAGGGAAAAAGCCTCTTCAGCAAGTGGTGCTGGGAAAGTTGGACAGCTGCATGTAAATCAATGAATTTAAAACACACCCTCTCACCATACACAAAAATAAACTCAAAAAATGGCTTAAAGACTTAAACGTAAGACATGACACCATAAAACTCCTAGAAGAGAACACAGGCAAAACATTCTCTGACATAAATTGTACCAATGTTTTCTTAGGTCAGTCTCCCAAGGCAATAGGAATAAAAGCAAAAATAAACAAATGGGACCTAATCAAACATACAAGCTTTTGCGCAGCAAAGGAAACCATTCATAAAATGAAAAGACGACCTACAAAATGGGAGAAAATATTTGCAAACAATGCAACCGAGAAGGGCTTGATTTCCAAAATATATAAACAGCTCACACAACTCAACAACAAAAAAATAAATGAACCAATCAAAACAGGGGCAGAAGACCTAAAAAGACATTTCTTCAAAGAAGAAATACAAATAGCTAATAGACACATGAAAAGATGCTCAAAATCACTAATTATTAGAGAAATGAAAATCAAAACTACAATAAGGTACCATCTCACACTGGTCAGAATGGCCATCATGAAAAACTCTACAAATAACAAATGCCGGAGAGGATGTGGAGAAAAGGGAACCCTCTTACACTGTTGGTGGGAATGTAAATTGCTACAGCCACTTTGGAGAACAGTATGGAGGTTCCTTAAAAAATTCAAAATTGAATTGCCATATGATCCAGCAATCCCACTCCTGGGCATATACCCAGACAAAACTCTAATCCAAAGAGATACATGCACCCCTATGTTCATAGCAGCACTATTCACAATAGCCAAGACAGGGAAACAACCTAAGTGTCCACTGACAGATGAATGGATAAAGAAGATGTGGTACATGTATACAATGGACTAGTACTCCGCCATAAAAAAGAACAAAATAATACCATTTGCAGCAACATGGATGCAACTAGAGATTATCATACTAAATGAAGTAAGTCAGAAAGAGAAAGACAAATACCATATGATATCACTTATATGTGGAATCTAAAATATAACACAAATGAACATACCTTTGAAACAGAAACAGACTCATGGACATAGAGAACAGACTTGTGGTGGCCAAGGGGGAGGAGGTTGGGGGAGGGATGGAATGGGAGGTTGCGGTTAACAGGTGTAAACTATTAAACATGGAATGGATAAACAAGGCCCTACTGTATAGCACAGGGAACTATATCCAGTATCCTATGATAAACCAGAACGGAAAAGAATATAAAAAAACAATGTATATATATGTATAACTGAATCACTTTGCTGTACAGCAGAAATTAACACATTTTAAATCAACTGTACTTCAATAAAAAAAAATGAAATTACCGAGAGAAAAAAAAATATTGCTGTATTTTACTCTGTGTAAAGTTTACATTCAAAGAAAAGCACTGTAAACAAATACGGCTCACTAGTTAATGCCATGCTTGCTGAAATACTTAAGGAGACATGTACCGATGTCTGCAATTTACCACAAAATGCATCAAGGAATAAGATGGATTGGGGCTTTCCTGGTGGCGCACTTGTTTAGAATCCGCCTGCCAACGCAGAGGACACGGTTCGAGCCCTGGTCCGGGAAGATCCCAAATGCCGTGGAGCAACAAAGCCCGTGCAGCACAACTACTGAGCCAGCGCACCACAACTACTGAAGCCCGCCTGCCTAGAGCCCGTGCTCCGTAACAAGAGAAGCCACTGCAATAAGAAGCCCACACACCACAGCGAAGAGTAGGCCCCGCTCACCGCAACTAGAGAAAGCCCGGGCTCAGCAACAAAGGCCCAACACAGCCAAAAATAAATAAAATAAAATAAATAAATTTTAAAAAAAGAATAATGAAAACCAAAATGCATATGAAGTATAATTCCAACTTTAAAAATATGAGCTGAAGTATTTACAATAGCCAGGACGTTGAAGCAACCTAAGTGGCCATCGACAGATGAATGGATAAAGAAGATGTGGCACATATATACAATGGAATATTACTCAGCCATAAAAGGAAACGAAATGGAGTTATTTGTACTGAGGTGGATGGACCTAGAGACTGTCATACAGAGTGAAGTAAGTCAGAAAGAGAAAAACAAATACCATATGCTAACACATATATATGGAATCTAAAAAAAAAAAAAAAAAACGGTTCTCACGAACCTCGGAGCAGGACAGGAATAAAGACGCAGACGTAGAGAATGGACTTGAGGACACGGGGAGGGGGAAGGGTAAGCTGAGACGAAGTGAGAGAGTGGCAGTGACATATATACACTACCCAATGTCAAATAGATAGCTAGTGGGAAGCAGCCACATAGCACAGGGAGGTCAGCTGGGTGCTTTGTGACCACCTAGAGGGGTGGGATAGGGAGGGTGGGAGGGAGATGCAAGAGGGAGGGGATATGGGGATATATGTATATGTATAGCTGATTCACTTTGTTATAAAGCAGAAAGTAACACACCACTGTAAAGCAATTATACTCCAATAAAGATGTTAAAACAAAATGAGCTGAAAAAAGATGGGGAGGAAATGGGCTAAAGTATTAACTGTGGTGGAATTAAACATGGTTTTTCTTCACTTTTTCATATTCCATGCACGAACTAACCAAGTTCTCTTTCTCCAGTATCCACATACTATGTTTGCCATAATAAAAGCACTATCACCTGCCCTCTTGCCCAAGGGAGAAAGGCCCACTGGGCAGCAACACCTCGCCACTTGTGCTCCCCTCCTGTGACCGTGGCTTTGAGCACCTGATGGGGCCCCCAGAGCGCTCTAATCACAGCTGTAGAGATGTGTCCTCGTTGGCTTCACAGGGATGACCAAGCCTACGGCTGACTTCTCTGCTTTGCTTCCCAGGTGCAGCCCCACCCACCCTGTCTTCATCTTTGTCCATCACGGGTGCTAACCCCCTCCCAACTTCTTCCAACCACACCCTCTAGCTTCCTAGAGTTTTGTCGGTTATTTGAATTTCTTATTTTAAGTGATCTTTGTCCAGAAGCTAAAAAGGGAAACCTTACAAAATTTTCTATGTAATGATGTAAAATCCCTGCATGGCAAAAATAAATACTAAACAAACAAGGAATTATAAAATGACAACTGAGACATATTTGGAAGATACAGGACAAAGGGCTGATTTACCTAATTTCTGCAGAGCTCAAAATCAAAAGTTAAAAAAAGAAGATGAAACACCCAAGAGAAGACAAAGATGAAGTAAGCAAAGGGTACAAAGAAACACCAATTACCAAAAAACAGGGGGAAGTGTTGAACCTCACTGGTAATAAAAGAAATGAAAGCCCAAACAGTAATGGAATATAATTTCTTACCTTGCAAACTGCCGAAAGGTCAATGAAAAAGTTGGATAGCCTCCAGTTTGAGGATGGGCGATCGGAAAATGAGCGCTCATGCATTGTTGTGAAACCATAAAGTGATGCAACTTTCTGAAGGACAATTTGACAATATCTAGTAAATTTATAAATGCATGGAGCCACTAAGGAAGACCCTGTTTGGAATTTATATTGTAGAAATATTTATAATTTCACCAAGATTATACATATGATGTTCACTGCAACCTTTTTTAATAAAAGTAAGAAAGAATGAAAGGAAAGAAAGAAAAAGAAAGAATGAACTTGAAGCAGTCTCTGAACAAGGGTCAAATTACTAGATATTTGTAAAAGTAGAGGCTTGAAGATAGGTAAAGCAAAAATCGAGTATCAAAACCAAACTCTAGGGACTTCCCTCGTGGCACAGTAGTTAAGAGTCCACCTGCCAATGCAGGGGACACGGGTTTGAGCCCTGGTCCAGGAAGATCCCACATGCCACAGAGCAACTAAGCCCGTGCGCCACAACTACTGAGCCTGCAATCTAGAGCCCACGAGCCACAACTACTGAGCCCAAGCGCCACAACTACTGAGCCCGAGAGCCATAACTACTGAAGCCCGTGCGCCTACAGCCCATGCTCCGCAACAAGAGAACCCACCGCAATGAGAAGCCCGCGCACGGCGATGAAGAGTAGCCCCCCCACCCGCTCGCCGCAACTAGAGAAAGGCCACATGTGGCAACGAAGACACAACACAGCCACATAAATAAATAAATAAATAAATAAATAAATTTAAAAAACAAATTCTAGGTTAGCACTCCAATAGAAGAAAAGTTGACTTTATACTGAAAGAACTAGTACACCCTGGTCTTTTTTATCTCCCCTGCCCAGGAACTCAGAATCCTGAGCTAATAATAAAGTGAGATTATGGGTGATTTTTTTCTTTCTTTGTATTTTTCTGGGTACTTTCAGTTTTTTATATTGCACATGTATTAATTTTTAATAAAGTTATATAGTATCTTTATCAACATGTGAAGAACACACCTGGATTTTATAAATTGCTCTACAGTCATAAGCATTCTTCTATTTCTCCATCGGAGGGCAGCATTAGCACAGTAAATAGCAAAACTAATTTCAAGGTGTTTGGTCTGAAATTGAATGCTGCTGTTCAGTTGTTTATTCTGACAGGCTGCTGGTACAAATTAATCATTAGATTGTTTATTTTTCTGATAAATGACTATATAGTCATTGTCAAAACTGATATATAGGAGAAAAGACAAGTCACCTATAATCAGGGACCATCTGGCATTTATCTTCACATTTCTAGGTGTGATGAAAAGAGGAAGGTACATTTTTTTTAAAAGTCTGCTGACAAAAAGTCCCCCATACAATTATTTTCTAATCTACGTTTCACATCAGATGTCTCTTGAGCATCTCCCTGCTTCCCTACTTCTCTGACATGGTGGTTTTTAAAGGCCGCCTGGTGTTCCAGCCTGTGGACACGTTGTACCTTGCTTCCAGGATTTAAATGGGTCATTTAGGTGTTTTAACTGTCTTTCAAGTATGAAAGATTTCCCATGTATAAAATATACATAGAAAACTATACCACCCAATTAATCACTACTCCAATTTGATAGATGTTAATTGTTGCCATTTTTACTTCAGAGATTTTGAAGAAAGAAAAGTTTACAGGTAGGGTTGGAGGTCCCGATGTCCAATTAACTTCTCTCCTTCCATCCCCAAAGTCACCTCTGATCTGAAGCTGGTGCTTATTTTCCCTATCCTTGATCTCAGGCTTTAATTACAAAAGTATGTTCTGTAAACAACATAGTATCGTCCTGAGCTTTTCAATTCTACACATAAATGTAATCACCATGGCATGTCCTATATTTGCTTAACATTATGATTTACCCCCTGTTGATTTAGACCTAGTTAATTTTAACTGCTTTAAGGTATTATAATTTATAAATAGAATTTAGTAAAACATTCCCTATTGATAAGCATTTAGGTGGTTTCTAATCATCGAGTATCACTGCTCTTTTGATGGGGCAGGTGCGCATAGCTTCTCTAGCTGTTATACCTAGAGAAGAATTAAGTTTGGGATTCCAGAAGACGAATGGTGGATTCGAAAGGGTCATTCCCTTCAGCTCTACTGGCTACTGCTGAATCACACTCCTGAATTACCAATTTTCAATTCAGCGGGTCGTGAATTAGTCCCATTTCCTCACTTCCTCTTTGTGGTAGGAGGCATGGCTTCAAGCATCTTGGAGGTTAAGCATCTCTTCATGGTCACTGGCAACAAGGTTTTGTCTTTTGTGAATCCATTGCCTTTGTTTATTACCTGCTTGGGTTCTTTACCTTTTTCTTATCGATTTGTAGACATTGTGTATCTATGTCTGATTCAGACCGGGTGTCTAGAGGAAGCACGTGGCATGCACAAACCGGGTAATTTAAGGAGAGCTTGGGCTTCCCTGGTGGTGCAGCGGTTAAGAATCCGCCTGGCAATGCAGGGGACACGGGTTCGAGCCCTGGTCCGGGAAGATTCCACATGCTGCAGAGCAACAAAGCCCGTGCAGCACAACTACTGAGCCAGCGCACCACAACTACTGAAGCCCGCGTGCCTAGAGCCCGTGCTCCGTAACAAAAGAAGCCACTGCAATAAGAAGCCCACACACCACAGCGAAGAGTAGGCCCCGCTCACCGCAACTAGAGAAAGCCCGGGCTCAGCAACAAAGGCCCAACACAGCCAAAAATAAATAAAATAAAATAAATAAATGTTAAAAAAAGAATCATGAAAACCAAAATGCATATGAAGTATAATTCCAAGTTTAAAAATATGAGCTGAAGTATTTACAATAGCCAGGACATTGAAGCAACCTATGTGTCCATCGACAGATGAATGGATAAAGAAGATGTGGCACATATATACAATGGGATATTACCGAGCCATAAAAAGAAACGAAATTGAGTTATTTGTAGTGAGGTGGATGGACCTAGAGACTGTCATACAGACTAAAGTAAGTCAGAAAGAGAAAAACAAATACCATATGCTAACACATATATATGGAATCTAAAAAAAAAAAAAAAAAACGGTTCTCATGAACCTCGGAGCAGGACAGGAATAAAGACGCAGACGTAGAGAGTGGACTTGAGGACACGGCGAGGGGGAAGGGTAAGCTGGGACGAAGTGAGAGAGTGGCACTGACATATATACACTACCCAATGTCAAATAGATACCTAGTGGGAAGCAACCGCATAGCACAGGGAGGTCAGCTCGGTGCTTTGTGACCACCTAGAGGGGTGGGATAGGGAGGGTGGGAGAGAGGGAGGGAGGGTGGGAGGGAGACGCTAGAGGGAGGGGATATGGGGATATATGTATATGTATAGCTGATTCACTTTGTTATAAAGTAGAAAGTAACACACCAGTGTAAAGCAATTATACTCCAATAAAGATGTTAAAACAAAATGAGCTGAAAAAAGATGGGGAGGAAATGGGCTAAAGTATTAACTGTGGTGGAATTAAACATGGTTTTTATTCACTTTTTCATATTCCATGCACTAACTAACCAAGTTCTCTTTCTCCAGTATCCACATACTATATTTGCCATAAAAAAAGCACTATCACCTGCCCTCTTGCCCAAGGAGAAAGGCCCACTGGGCAGCAACACCTCGCCACTTGTGCTCCCCTCCTGTGACCGTGGCTTTGAGCACCTGATGGGGCCCCCAGAGCGCTCTAATCACAGCTGTAGAGATGTGTCCTCGTTGGCTTCACAGGGATGACCAAGCCTACGGCTGACTTCTCTGCTTTGCTTCCCAGGTGCAGCCCCACCCACCCTGTCTTCATCTTTGCCCATCATGGGCGCTAACCCCCTCCCAACTTCTTCCAACCACACCCTCTAGCTTCCTAGAGTTTTGTCGGTTATTTGAATTTCTTATTTTAAGTGATCTTTGTCCAGAAGCTAAAAAGGGAAACCTTACAAAATTTTCTATGTAATGATGTAAAATCCCTGCATGGCAAAAATAAATACTAAACAAACAAGGAATTATAAAATAACAATTGAGAAATATTTGGAAGATACAGGACAAAGGGCTGATTTACCTAATTTATGCAGAGCTCAAAATCAAAAGTTAAAAAAAGAAGATGAAAAACCCAATAGAAGACAAAGATGAAGTAAGCAAAGGGTACAAAGAAACACCAATTACCAAAAAACAGGGGGAAGTGTTGAACCTCACTAGTAATAAAAGAAATGAAAGCCCAAACAATAATGGAATATAATTTCTTACCTTGCAAATTGCCGAAAGGTCAATGAAAGACTTGGATATCCTCCAGTTTGAGGATGGGCGATTGGAAAATGAGTGCTCATGCATTGTTGTGAAACCATAAAGTGATTCAACTTTCTGAAGGACAATTTGACAATATCTAGTAAATTTATAAATGCATGGAGCCACTGAGCAAGACCCTGTTTGGAATTTATATGGTAGAAATATTTATAATTTCACCAAGATTATACATATGATGTTCATTGCAACCTTTTTTAATAAAAGTATGAAAGAAACAAAGAAAGAAAGGAAGGGAGGGAGGAAGGAAGGAAGGAAGGAAAGAAAGAAAAAGAAAGAAAGAATGAACTTGAAGCATTCTCTGAACAAGGGTCAAATTACTAGATATTTGTAAAAGTACAGGCTTGAAGATAGGTAAACAAAGCAAAAATCGAGTATCAAAACCAAATTCTAGGGACTTCCCTCGTGGCACAGTAGTTAAGAATCCGCCTGCCAATGCAGGGGACATGGGTTTGAGCCCTGGTCCAGGAAGATCCCACATGCCACAGAGCAACTAAGCCCGTGCGCCACAACTACTGAGCCTGCGCTCTAGAGCCCGCGAGCTACAACTACTGAAGCCCACGAGCCTAGGGCCTGTGTTCCTCAACAAGAGAAACTACTGCAATGAGAAGCCCTTGCATCGCAACGAAGAGTAGCCCCCGCTCACCGCAACGAAGACCCAATGAAGCCAAAAATAAATAAAATTAAATGAGGAGGGCTTAATACAGGGACTGTTGACAAACGCACGCACAGGTTGGGGACAAGCACCGAGGGATAGTGCAGCACCCGAGCTGGCCAACAGTGGGTGGGGCTCACCGCTCCCCGCCTAAGTGTCAAGGCCAGTGTGGGCGACCATTCTTCCTGGCTTTCTGGGCGTTTCCGTGTGGATGGGAGGACAGCAGCCAGCCCAGAGAGCTGGAGAGAGTAGATATGACAGACTAAGAACGTGGCACTCCTGGAGCCATCCGGGTGCCTCGGCCTTCTCCTTCTCAACCGGGAGAACTTTGCTCGCCTTCCAGGGCAACAAAGCTGGAGAGCCTCCGGCTCAGGCCCTGGGAGTTTGGCTTGCATCCCAGGGAGAGTCATCTCTCCGGAGGGGAGGAGGGCAGGCCAGCAGCAGCCCTGCTAACAGCTCGGCTCCTAACTCAGGGCTCCTCTGCTCTGCCGCGTCCCCACCACGGGCAGGTGACAGCGCTCTTGTTACGTCGCCCTGTGGGAACCGGGGAGCTGGGTATCAAGTCAAGACACGGCTGGGGCTGCTGCCTTTTGCTGTAATAAAGTCTGTGTCTCTGAGCAGGGCTGAAAGCCGGGCAGGATGACTTGTGAGCTTGCAGGAGGGTAAAATCACAGAGCCTTCGCACTTTATGACTTGACGGGCATGAGCAGAGCCCAGGAACCGAGCTGTACGCCTAGGAGCTGAGCCCTGGTGGAGGGATGTGGCCAGCTCCCTCCACAGGGCGGGAGCCAGGGGGGTCGGTCCACACCGCCTGCCTTCCCCTCTCCCCCTGAAGCCCCCACCGGGAAAGCAAGGGGGATGGAAGGCGTCTGGCATTGTGAATGGTTTTGTGCTCTGCAAACTTCTCTTAGAATGTGGTTTGCCTTTCCCTCCATAAGCATGGTCTGTTTGATATTGATTTTTTGCTATGTGTTCAGACTTGCTTTGTGTACTTTTACCCGGGCCGTATTTGTATTAATAAGTGCTCCACGTGTGTATTGACTGTTTGTTGTGTGCCGGCTTCTACGAACGTCCATCAGCTCAAGAGAAACAGCAACGATAATAGTGAGTCATTGGGGCAATGTGGGGGGTGGGGTTGGTTTAAAAAGAAAACAAACACGCAACCACAGTCCTCGACAATAACAACAGGCCAGAGGGCGGCGTTTCTATGAGAATATTTGGGGCTGCAAGTGTCAGAAACCGTGACTCATTTGGATCAAACAATAAGGAAAGTGGAAACTTCCACCTCTTTTAATAGGAAGTCCAGATGTGGCTGACCTCCAGGTTGGCTGAATCATCATCTTCATGATGTCATTATGCCTGGACTTTCCCATTCCTCTTTTCTACCGTCCTTCGTACTAGTTTAATCAACACGTTTGAAGCAAGACATTGGCAGCAGTACCTCATCCAAACTTGTCAATGTCAAGAGGAAGAGAGAAATAATATTGTCCTATGACTCTCGGTGAAAAAGAGGGGCAATTTCTCCCAGAAGTCTTCCTATCAGACTCCCCACCGCACACCCCCGTCACGTATCAGCAGCTGGCGCTGGGTCACACTGGTTTTCCTGAAAACATTACCAACAAGGCAGAGGTTGACAACATCAATCATATTGAGTTGATTCTTAGGGCAAGAGACGGAGTTGGCTTTCCCTTCAAGAAACACGCCGCGCGGCGCAGGGGTGGATACCTGACCAACGTTTGGATTCCCTTAGGTAGATTGGAGAGTGAGGGGAAGCTGGGCAGGCAACCCAAAGCCTTCACTACTACAGGGGGGACCAAACAAAAGCCAACTCTCAGACCTCCACAGAAAAAACCAAACAATCCAACTGGAAAATCGGAAAAGGTATGAAGAGACATTTCACTGAAGGGGGTATACAGATGCCAAACACAGGAAAAGATCTTCAACATCATTAGCCGTTTGGGAACTACAAATTGAAACCACAATGAGATGTCATCACACACCTACCAGAAAGGCTAAAATTTAAAAAAAAACATAGTGACAACACCAAATGCTGATGAGGACGCAGAGAAACCCGACTAGACATCTGTAGTAGCAACACAGAACGGCACAACCACTGCAGAACATACTGTGGCAGTTTCTTAAAAAGCTAAATATACACTCACCATTCGCCCCAGCAGCCCCACTCCAGGGTGTTCGCGAACCAGGCTTGCTTGTCCGAAGCGCAGCAAAAGCCAAAACGCTGAGCCGCCGAGGTGTGCAGCGAAGACAGGTTTTACTCGTAAGGTAGCCAAGCGAGGAGACGGGAAAACTAGCTTCACATCCCCCGCTCTGAAGGCAAGGGGATAACTCATAAAAAAGCAGGGGGGTGTGAGGCGTGGAGAGCGCAGGGAGCACGGGGAAAGGTGATTAGAAAAAGGTGCGCGAATTGTTCGGTGCAGGCGTCAGTGAGCTACAGGGCTCTGCAGGGTCAAAACGTCACTCGCGCATGCCCAGTTGGAGGGTCGGTGGTCCTATCCAGTCTTAACCAGCTCAGCTCTAACGAGACACAGCTGATTCCAAGCTCCTGGCCAACAACTCGGGCAAACATCTTATTGTTTACGCTCCCCGCTGCCTGGAGGACAGGCAAGCCCTCAATTAAACAATCAAAACGACCTTGATTACTGAAGGCAGGTTACAGGTGAAATGGAGTTAACTAATGGTTACCCACTGTTTCATGGGCACTAATCCCAGAGAAATGAAAACCTGTACACAATTCTTCAAAGCAGCTTTATGTGTGATAGCTAAAAACTAGAAACAGCCAAAAATGTTCTATGACATATGAATAAACTGTAGTATATTTATACCATGGACTATAACTTAGCTGTAAAAACAACAGCAAAAATGAACTATCAATCCATGAAATAACTTGGATGGATCCCAAGGGCATTATGCTGCATGAAAAAAAAAATCCAAACAGTTACATGTAATGTAATCCCATTTATATAATATTCTTGAAATGACAAAATTATTGCAGTGGAGAAAAGATGAGTGGTTGCCAGGGGTTAAGGATGGTGTGGTGGAGGGGAGTATGATTATAAAGGGGTAGCAATGGAGAGATCTTTGTAGTAATGGAATAGCTCTGTATCTTCATTGTGATCACACAGATCTGTTCATGTGATGGCATAGAACTATACACACTTTGTACCAATGTTAATTTCCTGGTTTTGTAATTCCATAAGATATAACCATTGGGGGCTTCTGGGACTATGGCAGAGTAGGAAGCACCAGGAATCTGTCTTCCCACCTAAACAACAGATGCATTGGCAGAATCTGTCTAATGTAGCTATTTGGAACTCTAGTATATGGAAGGCTTGCAACGTGCAGTGGAAGGCCTGGAGGGTAAATTGTGGTTAATTTCAGTCAATTTCAGCTCTTAGTGCAGAAGCAGCTAAGAGTTCTCAACCCCTAGCCCTAAGGCAGGCAGCTGAGCAGTGTTCCTCGAGCAGCTTGCACAGAGCTCGTGAGAGCAGAATGGATAAAAACACTTTATCCAACTATATGCTGTCTATAAGATTCTCACTTTAGATCCAAAGACACAAATAGATTGAAAGTGAAAGGATGTAAAAAGATATTCCCTGCAAATAACAAACAAAAGAGACCAGGGGTGGTTCTACTAATATCAGACAAATAGACTTTAAATCAAAAAATTTAACATGAGATAAAGAAGGACATTATATATTAATAGAAGTTTCAATACAGCAAGAAGATATACCAATTATAAACATTTATGCATCTAATGACAGGCATCAAAATATATGAAGCAAAAATGGACAGAAATGAACAGACAAATAGACTTTTCTACAATAATAGTCATAGACTTCAATACCCCACTCACAATAATAGAACAACCAGACAGAAGATAGCAAGGAAATAGAGGACTTAACGAACACAGTAAACCAACTAGATCTAACAGAACACTCCACCCAACAACAATGGCATACACATTCTCAAATGCACATGGAATATTTTACAGGATAGACCATATGTTAATCCACAGATTAAGTCTCAGTAGACTTAAAAAGACAGATGTCACACAAAGTATCTTCTCTGACCACAATGAGATGAAGTTAGAAATCAAAAAGAGAAGGAAAACTGGAAATTTCACAAAATTGTGAAAATTAAACAACACTTTTAAACAAGCCATGAATCAAGGAAGAAATCACAAGGGAAATTAGAAAATACTTGGAGACAAGTGAAAATGAAAACACAACATATCAAAACTTATGGGACACAGAAAAAGGGAGAAATTTATAGCTATAAATGCTTACACTAAACAACAAGAAAAATCTCAAATCAACAACCTACCTTTACAACTTAAGGAACTAGCAAGAAAGAACAAACTAAATCCAAAGCTAGCAGAAGGTAGGGAATAAAGATTAGAGCAGAGATAAACAAAATAGAGAATAGAAAAACAACAGAGAAAATCAATAAAACCAAATGTTGGTTCTTTGAAAAGATCAACAAAATTGGCAAACCTTTGGTTAGATGAACTAAGAAAAAAAGAGAGAAGATTCAAATTATGAAAATCAGAAATGAAGTGAAAGTGGGAACATTACTACTGATTCTACAGAAATAAAAATGATTATAAGAGAGTACTACAAACAACTGTTCACCAACAAAATGGATAACTTAGATGAAATGGACATATTCTGAGAAACACAAAACCTACCAAGACTCAATCATGAAGAAACAAAAAATCTGAATAGACCTATAAACAGTAAAGAGATTGGATCAATAATCAAAAATCTCCCACCACCACCAACAAAAAAGCCCTGGACCTGATGGCTTCACAAGTGAATTCTACCAAATATTTAAAGAACTGATACTGTCCTTCTTAAACTTTTCCAAAAAAAACTGAAGGAGGGAAACACTTCCTACTCATTCTATGAGGCCACAATTATCCTTATAGCAAAGCCAGAAAAAAGACACGACAGGAAAACTGTAGACCAATATCCCTTATGAACACTGATGCAAAAATTCTCATCAAAATACTAGCAAATTGAATTCAGCAGCATATTAAAAGGATTATACACCATGACCACTGGGATTTATAACTGGGATGAAAGAATGGTTCAACATATAAAAATCAGTCAATGTGATACACCACAGTAAGAAAATAAAGGGAAAAAGCACATAATGATCTCAGTTGATGCAGAAAAAGCATTCACCAACTTCAATACCCTTTAATGATAAGAACACTCGAACTAGGAATAGAAAAAATCTGCCTCAACATAATAAAAGCCATAAATGAAAATTCCACAGCAAATGTCATACACAATGGTGAAAAACGGAACGCTTTTCCTCTCAGATCAGGAACAAGGCATGGCTGCCTACTTTCACCACTTCTGTTCAACAAAGTACTGGAAGTTCTAGCCAGAGAAATTAGGCAAGAAAACCTCCTTCCAAATTAGAAAAGAAGATGATCTCTACTTGCAGATGATATGACCTTATATGGGCATACATTGGAGCTATTGCAGGTTTGGTTCCAAACCACCACAAAAAAGTGAATATTGCAATAAAGCCAGTCACATGAATTTTTTGGTTTCCCAGTGCATATGAAAGTTATGTTTGGGGACTTCCCTGGAGGGGAAGTGCGTGCGTGCCAGTATGGGCTTTGCACTGAGTCACTGAAGTGTGTGTGTGTGTGTGTGTGTGTGTGTGTGTCTGTGTGGTGCTACAGACTGTTCATTGAGTCACAGTGACCCGTGTGTGAGTGTCTACGTGTGTGTGTATGTACTGGTATAGGCTGTGCATTGAGTCAGAGTGAGCCGTACGTGTGTGTTTTTGTGTGTGTGTGTGTGATGGTATAGAATGTGCACTGAGTCACAGTGGGCCGTGTGTGTGTGTGTGTGTGTGTGTGTGTGCTGCTATAGGCTGTACATTGAGTCACAGTGATCCGTGCGTGTGTGTGTTTGTGTATTTGCTGGTGTAGAGTCCGCATGAGTCACAGTAAGGTGTGTGTGTTTGTGTGTGCTGGTATGGGCTGAGCATTGAGTCACACTTAGGTGTGTGTATGTGTGTGTGTGTGTGTGCCAGTATGGGCTTTCATTGAGTCAGTGAAGTGTGTGTGTGTGTGTGGTGCTACAGACTGTTCATTGAGTCACAGTGACGTGTGTGTGTGTGTGTTTGTGTGTGTGTTTTTGCTGGTATAGTCTGTGCATTAAGTCACATTGAGCCGTGCATGCGTGTGTGTGTGTGCTGGTATACACTTTGCATTGACTCACAGTGAGCTGTGCGTGTGTGTGTGTGTGTGTGCTGGTAAAAACTGTACATTGAGTCACAGCGAGCTGTGTGTGTGTGTGTGTGTGTGCTGGTATAGTTTGAGCATGAGTCACAGTGAGGTGTGTGCTGTGTGTGTGTATGTGGTGGTATGGACGGTGCATTGAGTCACAATGAGCCGTGCGTATTTGTGTGTGTGTGTATGTGGTGATGTAGAGTGTGCATTGAGTCACTGTTAGGTGTGTGTATGTGTGTCTGTGTGCTGGTATGGGCTTTGCATTGAGTCACTGAGGGGTGTGTGTGTGTGTGTGGTGCTACAGACAGTGCACTGAATCACAGTGAGCTGTGTGTGTGTGTGTGTGTGTGCTGGTATAATCTGAGCATTGAGTCACAGTGAGGTGTGTGCTGTGTGTGTGTATGTGGTGGTATGGACTGTGCATTGAGTCACAGTGAGCCGTTTGTGAGTGTGTGTCTGTTGCTATAGGCTGTGCATTGAGTTACAGCAGGGTGAGTTTCTGTGTGTGTGTGTGTGCTGGTATAGGCTGTGCATTGAGTGACAGTGAGCCTTGTGTGTGTGCTAGTATAGGCAGTGCATTGAGTCACAGTGAGCCATGTATGTGTGTTTGTGTGCTGTTATACGCTGTGCATTGAGTCACATTGAGCCATGTTTGTTTGTGTGTGTGTGTGTGTGTGTGCGCGCTGGTATAGGCTGTGAATTGAATCACAGTGAGCCATGCGTCTGTGTGCATGTGCTGGTATAGGCAATTCATTGAGTCACAGTGAGCCATGTGTGAGTGCATGTTTGTGTGTGTGTGTGATCTCGTATAGGCTGTAAATTGAGTCACAGTGAGCTGTGTGTATGCTGGTATAGGCTGTGCATTGAGTCACAGTGAGGTGTGTGTTGTGTGTGTATGTGCTGGTATGGACTGTGCATTGAATCACAATGAGCCGTGTGTCTGTGTGTCTGTGTGTGTCTGTGTGTGTGTATGTGGTGGTGTAGAGTGTGCATTGAATCACACTTAGGTGTATGTATGTGTGTGCGTGTGCTAGTATGGGCTCTGCATTGAGTCACTGAGGTGTATCTGTGTGTGTGTTTGTTTGTAGTGTTACAGACTGTACACTGAGTCACAGTGAGCCTTGTGGGTGTGTCTTTGTGTGTGTCTGTGTGCTGATATAGGCTGTGCATTGAGTTACAGTGAGTTGTGTGTGTGTGTGTGTGTACTGGTATAGACTGTGCATTGAGTGACAGTGAGCCTTGTGTCTGTGCTAGTATAGGCTGTGCATTGAGTCACAGTGAGCCGTGTGTGTTTGTGTGTGTGTGTGTGTGTGCTGTTATAGGCGATTCATTGAGTCACAGTGAGCTATGTGTGAGTGCGTGTTTGTGTGTGTGTGTGTTCTCGTATAGGCTGTGAACTGAGTCACAGTGAGCTGTGTGTGTGCTGGTATAGGCTGTGCATTGAGTCACTGGGGGGTGTGGGTGTGTGTGTGTGTGCTGGTATAGGGTGAGCATTGAGTCACAGTGTGCCGTGTGTGTGTGTGCGTGTGGGCTGCTATAGTCTGAACATTGAGTCACAGTGAGGTGTGTGCTGTGTGTGTGTATGCAGTGGTATGGACTGTGCATTAAGTCACACTGATCTGTCTGTGTTTGTGTGTGTGTGTGTATGTGTGTTGCTATAGGCTGTGCATTGAGTCACAGTAAGGTGAGTTTGTGTGTGTGTGTGTGCTGGTACAGGCTGTGAATTGTGTCACACTGAGCCGAGTGTGTGTGTGTCTGCTGGTATGGGCTTTGCATTGAGTCACTGATGTGTGTGTGTGTGTGTGTGTGTGTGTGTGTGTGGTGCTACAGACTGTACACTGAGTCAAAGTGAGCCTTGTGTGTGTGTCTGTGTGTGTCTGTGTGCTGATATAGGCTGTGCATTGAGTCAAAGTCAGCCGTGTGTGTGTGTGTGTGTGTGTGCTGCTATAGACTACATTGAGTTACAATGAGTTGTGTGTGTGTGTGTGTGTGTGTGCTGGTATAAACTGTACATTGAGTCACAGTGAGCCGTGTGTCTGTGTGTGTCTGTGTGTGCTGTTATAGGCTGTGCATTGAGTCACACTGATGTGTGTGTGTCGGCTTAATGTGATTCTAAGCAAAATGCTTACGATAAAATGGTAAATTAAAAAAAATGGGTAAGAAACCCACACATATCAATACTGGTGCAGAGGGAGTGATCACGATGACAGAGTAGTAGGACATGTAGCTCACCTCCTCCCACGACTACATCAAAAATACACCTACACATGGGTCGATTCTCACAGAATATCTACTGAACGCTGGCAGAAGATCTGAGACCTCTAAAAGGGCAAGAAAATCTCCACATAACTGGGTAGGACAAAAGAAAAAAAAAGTGAGAAAGGAATCAGGACAGGACCTGCACCCCTGGGAGGGAGCTGTGAAAGAGGAAAGGTTCCTGCACCGTGGGAAGTCCCCTCACCAGCGGAGAGATCAGCCAGGACAGGGGAGAGCTGAGGAGCCTTGGCGGAGAATGCAGCAACTGGTTTGCAGCAGCCAGAATGGAGAGAAACCTGCACAGACGGTCAGTTCCACTGCTCTGCACTCCCCAGCCTGAGACACACGTCCGCCAGTGCAGGTGGGACCTCGGTGTGGAAGCTTGGGCTTTGGAGATCGGACTCATGTAGAGGACTGGGGTGGGCTGTGCAGAAATAGCCTGAAGGGGCTGAAGCCTGATGCAATGGCATCTGAGGGTGTACACGGAGGAAGCCTGGGCCACCTTAGAGGCCAGGTGCCATTGTGTAGGCGACACACAACGGGATGGGTGGGCTGTGCAGAAATAGCCTGAAGGGGCTGAAGCCTGATGCAATGGCATCTGAGGGTGCACACGGAGGAAGCCTGGGCCACCTTAGAGGCCAGGTGCCATTCTGTAGGCGATGCACAACGGGATGGGTGGGACCTGCCATTACAGCTTTTTTCCCTGCATAAGCTCTCAGGAGGCAGGACATCACCTAGACGAGCTCCAGGAGTCGTCATGAGCCACCTCTGCTCCCATCGTGTGCTCTGGGGGTGTGCATGAGCCACCACCGCCAGCAAGAACCCCACGACCGGGCACCAGCCACCGCATATGCACACCCCCTATCAAGGGGATAACAGCTAGCACACACTGAGGAAAGAGGCAACAGGCATCCATGCGAAGAACGGCCCTTGCACCAAAAATATTAAACCCACACAAGCTACATAGGGACACTCCCACATACAAATATCCCTCCAAGACCACAGGAGATAAAAGTGTTTCTCCTAAACTCACAGAATAAGAGAAATATAAGTAAAACGAAGAAGCAGAGGAACCACGCCCAATTAAAAGCCCAAGAGAATTCCCCTGAAAGAACAAACAATGAAACAGACCTCTTTGGTCTAACATACACCAATATCTAAAAGGAGATAATGAAAATACTGAAGGAATTAAGAAAGACGATTGACAGAAATGCAGACTGTTGTAAAAAGGGACTAGAAACTATAAAGAGGAACCAAGAAAAATTAAAAAACTCATTTGCCAGGACAAAAACTGAACTAAAGGTAATGAATAGCAGAGTAAATAGTGCAGAAGAATGAATAAGTGACCTGGAAGATAGACTAATGGAAATCACCCAATCAGGACAGCAGACAGAAAGCCAACTGAAAAAAAATGAAAGCAATATAAGAGACCTGTGGGATAACAGAAAGCATGCCAATCTACGCATAATAGGGATTCCAGAAGGGGAAGAAAGAGAAAATGGGATCAAAAATGTGTTTGAAGAAATGATGGCTGAAAACTTCCCAAACTTAAAGAAGGAAACAGATATCCAGGTACAGGAAGCACAATGGGTCCCAAACAAGGTAAACCCACACAGACCTACACCAAGACCTATTATAATACAAATGGCAGAAGTTAAAGAGAGGATTCTAAAGGCAATAAGAGAAAAACAAAGAGTTAATCACAAAGGAACTCCCATAAGGTTATCAGCTGATTTCTCTACAGAAACATTGCAGGCCAGAAGGGAGTGGCAAGATATATTCAAAGCCCTGAAAGGGAAATATCTGCAACCTAGGATGCTCTATCCAGCAAGATTACCATTTAGAATAGAAGGAGAGATAAAGAATTTCTCAGACAAGCAGAAACCAAAAAAATACAGCAATACTAAATCCTAAGGGAAATATTGAAAGGTCTCCTCTAAATACAAAAGAAGTCAAAATATATAGGAAAGAGAAAATCACAATTGGAAAGCAAATCACCTAAATAAGCCAGCACACAGATTTTTTTAAAAATTTAAAAATTTCTGTGAAAGTGGCGATAACCCCCATGAACAGCAAAGGGATGAACATGAAGATGGTAAAGAGGACATCAAAATCATGCAATGTGCGGGAGGACAGTAACAAAAACAGATTTTGTTTCATTCCCTACAATGTGTGTGAGCCTATATGACTACCAGTCTAAGGCAAGCAGATATAGGACGGGATTAACGTACTTGAAAAACAGGGTACCACACATCAAAAACATACAATAGAATCACAAAAAACAAAAAGAGAATATAAATATAATATGAAAGAAAATCATCAAACCAAACAAGGAAAAACAGAAAAGAAAAATAAAGGAACAAAAAAGAGACATAAAATCAATGGGAAAACCAGGTTAAAATGGCAATAAATACATATCTATCAATAATTACCTTAAACATCAATGGACTAAATGCTCCAATCAAAAGACACAGAGTGGCAGATTGTAGGATCTTGTTTTCTAATCCAATATGCTGCCTAGAAGAGACCCACTTTAGGGCAAAGGACACACATAGATTGAAAGTGAGGGGATGGAAAAAGGTATTTCATGGAAACGGAAATGAAAAGAAAGCAGGGGTCGCAATACTCATATCAGACAAACTAGACTTTAAAACAAAGGCCATAAAGAAAGATAAAGAACAACACTATACAATGATAAAAGGGTCAATCAAGAAGAGGATTTTACACTTGTCAACATATATGCACCTAATATAGGAGCACCCAAATACATTAAATACTAACAGACATAAAGGGAGAAATTGACAGGAATAAAATAATAGTAGGAGACTTTAACACCCCACTCACATCAATGGACAGATCTTCTAAACAAAATATCAATAAGGTAACAGAGATCCTAAATAATACAATAGAACAGTTAGACTTAATTGATATGTTCAGGACATTACATGCAAAAAAACCCAGCATACACATTCTCTTCAAGTGCACATGGAACATTCTCTAGGACTGACCACATACTAGGGCATAAAACAAGCCTCAACAAATTTAAGACGATAGAAATTATCTCAAGCATCTTTTCTGACCAGAGCGGCATGAAACGAGAAATCAACCACTGAAACAGAAACGAGAAAAAAATGATTACACGGAGACTAAACAATATGCTACTAAAAAAAAACCAATGGGTGAACAATAACATAAAAGAGGAAATTTAAAAATAACTTGAGACAAATGACAATGAAAACACAACCATACAAAATCTACGGGATGCAGCAAAAGCAGTTCTTAGAGGGGAGTTCAGAGCGATACAGGTCTTCCTCAAAAAATGAGACAAATCTCAAATAAAAAACCTAACCTACCACTTAAAAGAATTAGAAAAAGAACAAACAAAACCTAAAGTCAGCGGAAGGAAGGAAATAATAAAGATCAGAGAGGAAATAAATAAAATAGAGATTAAAAAACAATAGAAAAACATCAATAAAACCAAGAGCTGGTTCTTTGAAAGGGTAAACAAAATCGACAAACCTCTGGCCAGGCTCACCAAGAAGAAGAGAGAGAAGACCCAAATAAACAAAATAAGAAATGAAAAAGGAGAATAACAACTGACACCGCACAAATACAAAAACCATACGGGAATACTATGAACAATTATATGCCAATAACTTCGACAACTGAGAAGAAATGGACAACTCTCTATAAACATACAGCCCACCAAAACTGAATCAAAAAGAAACAGATAATTTGAACAGACCAATCACTAGAGATGAAATAGAATCTGTAGTTTAAAAACTCCCCCACAGGGCTTCCCTGGTGGTGCAGTGGTTAAGGATCCACCTGCCAATGCAGGGGACATGGGTTCGATACCTGATCCAGGAAGATCCCACATGCTGAGGAGCAACTAAAACCATGTGCCACAACTACTGAGCCTGTGCTCTAGAGCCCAAGAGCCACAAATACTGAGCCCATGTGCCACAACTACTGAAGCCTGTGTGTCTAGAACCCAAGCTCCGCAATGAAGAGTAGCCCCTGCTCACCACAACTAGAGAAAGCCCGTGCACAGCAACAAAGACCCAGTGCAGCCAAAAATAAAATAAATAAAATAAATAAATTTATTTAAAAAAAAACTCCCCCACAAACAAAAGTCCAGGACCAGATGGCTTCATAGGCAAATTCTACCAAACATACGAAGAAGAACTTATACTGATTCTTCTCAAACTCTTCCAAAAAACTGAAGAGAAGGGAACACTCCCAAAGACATTCTATGAAGCCACCATCACCCTGATACCAAAACCAGACAAAGACACCACCAAAAAAGAAAATTACAGGCCAATATCTTTGATGAGTATAGATGCAAAAATTCTCAACCAAATATAGCAAACTGGATCCAACAACACATAAAAAAGATCATACACCACAACCAAGTGGGATTCATCCCAGGTTCATATGGATGGTTCAACATATGCAAATCAATCAATGTGATACACCACATAAACAAAAGTCAAAAACCACCTGATCATCTCAATAGATGCAGAGAAAACATCTGACAAAATTCAACATCCATTCATGATAAACACTCTTACCAAAATGGGTATGCAGAGAATATATCTCAACATGATAAAAGCTATTTATGACAAACCCACAGCCAATATAATACTCAATGGTGAAAAGTTGAAAGCCTTCCCACTAAAATCTGGAATAAGACAAGGATACCCACTTCCACCTCTTCTATTCAACATAGTATTGGAAGTCCTAGCCACAGCAATCAGACAAGAAAAAGAAATAAAAGGTATCCAAATTGGAAGAGATAAAATCACCATTATATGCAGATGACATGACTCTATATATAGAAAACCCTAAAGACTCCACACAAAAACTACTAGAACTGGTCAGTGAATTCAGAAACGTAGCAGGATACAAGATTAACATACAGAAATCGGTTGCATTTCTTTACACCAACAATGAAATATCAGAAAGGGAATGTAACAAAACAATACCTTTCAAAATCACACCCTCAGGACTTCCCTGGTGGTCCAGTGGCTAAGACTCCACAATCCCAATACAGGGGGCCCGGGTTCCATCCCTGGTCAGGGAACTAGATCTCACATGCCACAACTAAGAGTTCGAATGCCGCAACTAAATATCCCGCATGCCGCAACTAAAGATCCTGCATGCTGCAACCAATGATCCTGCATGCCGCAACTAATGATCCCGCATGCCGCAACTAATGATCCCGCATGCTGCAACTAATGATCCTGCACGCAGCAATGAAGATCCCGCACGTGGCAACCAAGACCCGGCACAGCCAAATAAATAAATATTGAAAAAAAAATGCACCCCGAAAAATAAAATACTTAGGAATAAATCTGACCAAGGAGGTGCAAGACTTGTATGCTGAGAACTATAAAACGTTAAAGGAAACTGAAGATGATTCAAAGAAATGGAAAGATAGCCCATGCTCTTGGATTGGAAGAATTTATATTGTTAAAGTGACTATACTACCCAAAGCAATCTACAGATGTAATGCAATCCCTATCAAATGACCCATGACATTTTTCACAGAACTAGAACAAATAATCCTAAAATTTATATGGAACCATAAAACACCCAGAATTGCCAAAGCAATCCTGAAGAAAAAGAACAAAGCAACAGGCATAGCTCTCCCAGACTTAAGACAATACTACAAAGCTATAGTAATCAAAACAGCATGGTATTGGCACAAAAACAGACATATGGATCAATGCAGCAGAACAGAGAGCGCAGAAATTAACCCACACACCTAGAGTCAATTAATTTTTGACAAAAAAGGCAAGAATATACAAAGGGAAAAAGTCTCTTCAGCAAGTGGTGCTGGGAAAGTTGGACAGTTGCATGTAAATCAATGAATTTAAAACACACGCTCTCACCATACACAAAAATAAACTCAAAATGGCTTCAAGACTTAAACAGAAGACGTGACACCATAAAATTCCTAGAAGAGAACACAGGCAAAACATTCTCTGACATAAATTGTACCAATGTTTTCTTAGCTCAGTCTCCCAAGGCAATAGGAATAAAAGCAAAAATAAACAAATGGGACATAATCAAAGATACAACTTTTGCACAGCAAAGGAAACCATTAACAAAATGAAAAGACGACCTACAAAACGGGAGAAAATATTTGCAAACAACGCAACCAAGAAGGGCTTGATTTCCAAAATATATGAACAGCTCATACAACTCAACAACAAAAAAATAAATGAACCAATCAAAACAGGGGCAGAAGATCTAAAAAGACATTTCTTCAAAGAAGAAATACAAATAGCTAATAGGCACATGAAAAGATGCTCAAAATCACTAATTATTAGAGAAATGAACATCAAAACTACAATAAGGTACCATCTCACACTGGTCAGAATGGCCATCATGAAAAACTCTCCAAATAACAAATGCTGGAGAGGATGTGGAGAAAAGGGAACCCTCTTACACTGTTGGTGGGAATGTAAATTGCTACAGCCACTTTGGAGAACAGTATGGAGGTTCCTTAAAAAATTCAAAATTGAATTACCATATGATCCAGCAATCCCACTCCTGGGCATATAGCCAGACAAAACTCTAATCCAAAGAGATACATGCACCCCTATATTCACAGCAGCACTATTCACAATAGCCAAGACAGGGAAACAACCTAAGTGTCCACTGACAGATGAATGGATAAAGAAGATGTGGTACATGTATACAATGCACTAGTACTCAGCCATGAAAAAGAACAAAATAATGCCATTTGCAGCAACATGGATGCAACTAGAGATTATCATACTAAGTGAAATAAGTCAGAAAGAGAAAGACAAATACCATATGATATCACTTCTATGTGGAATCTAAAATATGACACAAATGAACATACCTATGAAACAGAAACAGACTCATGGACATAGAGAACAGACTTGTGGCTGCCAAGGGGGAGGAGGTTGGGGGAGGGATGGAATGGGAGGTTGGGGTTAACAGATGTAAACTATTAAACATGGAATGGATAAACAAGGCCCTACTGTATAGCACAGGGAACTATATCCAGTATACTGTGATAAACCATAATGGAAAAGAATATAAACGGAAAAGAATATAAAAAAAGAATGTATATATATGTATAACTGAATCACTTTGCTAGTTTCTAGTAGTCAGATAGATGTTTTTTCTGTGAATAGAGGGTGCTGAGTCCAGTTCCTTGAACAATGAGTATGTCTTGGCGATTACATTATTGGCGTATGGAACGGTATCTGTGCCAATTTCAACCTCCTGGTTTATGCATCACCGCACCACGCTTTTCCCCTTAAGCAGCCATAAGTGTGTTTTGTAAATGTGTGATGGTGTTCTGTTTGTAATTCAGTTCATGGTTGGCGATTTTTAGATTCCCTTTATAAGTGATATCTTATGATAAGTTTCTCTTGCTGTCTAACTTATTTCACTCTCAATGACCATACATAAGTCCCCCTGAGTTGCTGCGACTGGCCTCATTTCATTGATTTCAGGGCTGAGTAATGTTCCGTTGTCCTTAAGTACCAAATTTTCTTTCACCATTTTTTCCTTCCAAGGACTATTAAGCTGTACCCAAGTCGAGGCTGTTGTCAACATAGCAGCAGTAAACGGGGTGCCTGCGTTCTGTGGATTTTTGGTTTTTCCAACATATAGGCCCATGAGTGGAAGCGCCCTATGCTTTGTAGCTCTGTTTTTTAGATGTTTTAGGAAACACAGCACACTTCTCCAGAGTGGCCGTTGGCAATTTACATTCCCCCCTTCAGCGTAACAAGGCTCCCTTTTCTCCTCTCCTTGTCCTGCATATCTGGTTTTTACCCTTTGTGAGGATGGTCCTTTTTTCTGATTCGAAGTGATACCTCTTTGTAGTGTTGATTTGCATTGCCCGCTTCTTTGGTTGGCCAAAATGGGCGTATGCGTTTTTCCTGAATATATTCTGGAAGTTAAATTTGAGAGACAGCTTTTTTGTTTTAATTGATTAATTAATTAATTTATTTTTGGCCGTGTTGGGTCTTCGTTTCTGTGCGAAGGCTTTCTCTAGTTGTGGCAAGCGGGGGCCAGTCTTCATCGCGGTGTGCGGGCCTCCCACTATCGCGGCCTCTCTTGTTGCGTAGCACAGGCTCCAGAGGCGCAGGCTCAGTAGTTGTGGCTCACGGGCCTAGTTGCTCCGCGGCATGTGGGATCTTCCCAGACCAGGGCTCGAACCCGTGTCCCCTGCATTAGCAGGCAGATTCTCAACCACTGCACCACCAGGGAAGCCCCTTGAATAGTTTTGTATTTAAAATTTGTCTGTGGGGACTTCCCTGGTGACGCAGTGGTTAAGAGTCCGCCTGCCAATGCAGGGGACACGGGCTCGAGCCCTGGTCCGGGAAGCTCCCACATGCCGCAGAGCAACCAAGCCTGCGCGGCACAACTACTGAAGCCTGCGCGCCTAGAGCCCGTGCTCGCCCACAAGAGAAGCCACCGCAATGAGAAGCCCGTGCACCGCAACGAAGAGTAGCCCCGCTCGACGCAACTAGAGAAAGCCCACATGCAGCAACGAAGACCCAACGCACCCAAACATAAATTAGAAACTAAAATAAAATTTGCCTCTGAATAACTTTGAGTGAATTTGGTATAAGTTGTAAAGTTTGCATCTACATTCACTTCATTCCAAATGGTTTCCAATTAGTTGTTCCTTAACTACTTTTAGAAAACTTTTGGGATAGAGACCCCATTTTAGTTTGAATGTCCAGTTTAATGGATTCAGCAGTCCTGTCAGTAGGGCACGCTGCCTCCAGTGACCTGTGAGGGAGGCGCGGCCTGCACTTCTTGCACTGACCACAGGGTGGCGCCGAGTTCGCCTCTCTGACCCACAGCGCATGCTCGTTCCCTGCGAACTCGATTGTGAGGGCAGCTGAGAGGAGTTGAGCCTCCTCAGGCGCGGGGGCGGGGGCGGGGGCCTTCGGGTAGGACGCCCGGCTCAGCGTCTCTGCTGAGAGGAGCTCGGTCTCCGTCTCCTTAGGACTCGCTGGGGTTTCGGCTTCAGGACAAAGTGGGGCTGCGTCCACGCTGACTAGGGAACTAGGTTTCCTGAGGACCCAGGTGATGCCTGAGGAAAAGGTGAAGAGACGGTGAGGAAAAGTGGGGAGAAGCTTCCTGTGGGCGACTGACCGTTGAGGGGGTCCGTCTTCGTGTGAGTGAGGGAGGGCTTGGCGTGGAAAGCTGGGGTTTTGGTCAGGTTTGTGTGCAGGGTAGCCAGCGTGAGTTATGGGGCGTCCAGTTTTCCCAGCACCATTTATCGTGGGGAGTGTCGTGCTCCTTGGTGTGTCCTTGGTCCCTGTGTCATAAATTCACCGACCCCGTCCGTGTGGGTTGAGTTCTGGTCTCTCTGTCCTGTTTCTCTGGTCCCTGTGCCCGTTTTGAGCCAGTTCCACACTGTTTTGGTGACTGTAGCTTCTCAGCAGAGTGTGACGTCAGGGAGGGAGATGCCCCCAGCCCGTTCTCTTTTTTCAGGGTTTCTTTGGCTATTTGGGGTCCTTTGTGGTTCCCCACAGATATTAGGAGGATTTGCTCTATTTGGGGGGAAAATACCATGGAATTTTGGGAGGGATTGCATTCACTGTGTCCACTGCTTTGGGTAGCATGGATATTTTAACAACATTAATTGTTCCATTCCATGAGAACAGGATATCTTTCCATTTATTGGTGTGTTTTTCAATGTCTTCATCAATGTCTTAAAGTTTTCAGTGTGCAGGTCTTTCACCTCCTTGGTTGACTTTATTCCCAGGTATTTTGTTCTTTTTGATGCAGCTGTAAATAGGGTTGCTTTCTTTCTCTTTCTGATGGTTCATTATTAGTGTTTAGAAATGCAACTGATTTCTGTGTATTGAGTTTGCAACTTTACTGAATTTATTTATTAGTTCTAATAGTGTTTTTGTGGAATGAAGTGGAAAATTGGAATTCAAAAATCCCACTGTTTCTACCATATCCAGGTCGTCCACAACACGGAGGACAGCGGCTCCTAATATAACCTTCCCACGGTGCCTCTAAATGACATGTGGACTTTGGGTGAACTGGATCTGGGTAAGGCTTGGCTTCTATATGGAAGTTTGATGTTTTCTCTGCTTTTCTGGCATGCTGTTGACATACATGATGTTTTGAAAAGTAATTGACTTTCCAGTAATTTCAAACATACAACTTTACATACATAAAACAAGTCTTGTACCTTGATTAAATATACTCCTAAATATTGATGTTGACATTATTACAAATGGAATTGTTCTCATAAATTCTTTTTCAGATTATTTTTTGCCAGCGTATGCATATAAGACAGATTTTCATGAATTGATATTTTGTTCTATAACTTTGCTTATTAATTAGTTGATTAGCTCAAATAATTTCTTTGCTGATTATAGGTAGTTTTATATATAAGATGATGTGACCTATGTTCTGTGAAGAGACACGGTTTTAATTTTTCCATTCACCCATGGATGCCTTTTATTTCTTTCCTCAAGATTCTGGGTAGAACTTCCAGTACACTATTGAGTAACGGTGATGAACGCCAGCTTCCTGGCCTTGTTCCTGATTTCAGGAGTAAATCTTTCAGTCTTTAACATTGAGCATGATGTTTGCTGTGGCTTTTTGTACTACTCTTTTCCATATTGAACAAATTTCCTTTTATTCCTGCTTTCTTGAGTGTTTTTCATGAAATAACACTGGATTTTCATTGTAGATTTTTTGCATTAATTGATATGGTTATGTGTTTTTACTTCACACCATTATTGTGGTTGAATACATTGCTTACTTTTAATATATTGAGCAACCTGAAATTCCTGGTGTAGAGATACTTGCTTATGGCATTATCCATTTAAAGTTCTGTTGGTTTCATGTTGCTATTATTGTGTGATAGATTTTTACATTCATATTTGTAAGTTGTACTGGGGTAGTTTTCTTGTTTTTTTCCTTTATTTTTAAAATCTTTTTTAAAATAGTGGTTTTATTTCATTCTAATTATTTATTTATTTTGGCCACGTCCCATGGCTTGTGGGATCTTAGTTCCCCAGTCAGGGATCGAACCCGAGCCCTTGGCAGTGAAAGCACAGAGTCCTAACCACTGGGCCACCAGAGAATTCCCCAGTTTTCTTTTTCAGGATGTATTTGTATAATCTGATTAGACTTGGCTTGGTGTAAGTGGTTTGGAGGGTTAGCATTAGGGCTGGGGCTGGTGTGAGGGTTGGGGCTGTGTATGGTTTATGGTTGCTGTGATGGTTTAAGTTTTAGGGTTAGTGAGTTATTTATGGGTATGGTTAATGAATATATTTTATGGTTTGCTTATGGTTATGGTTTGGCTTATTGGTTAAGGTTTATGGTTTTGGTCTCAGGGTGTTAGGGTTCTGTGTTAGAGTGGGTGTTAGGGTATGGGTGAGAATTGGGGTACAGGTAGGATGCGGGTAGAGCATGGGTTAGGGTAAGGTACGGGTTTAGGGTACGGGTTAGGCTAAGGTTAGGTCAGGGCTTAGGGTCAGGATCAGAGTTCAGGGTTAGGGTCCATGTCAGGATTAGCGTCAAGGTTGAGCGAGGCCATTGTTTTCTGCTCCTCCAGTGCTGGATTCTCATTGATAGATGAATGAAATGTCTGCTCTGGTCACCCACTGTTTCAAATTGAGCTCAGCCTTAGTCAAGGGTTCTTAGGGCCTCAGAGGTCATGCAGGGTTTCCCTCCACCCTCCCTCCTGGGAAGGGTGATGCAGGCCCCACTCTGTCTGGGCAGCCCCAGGTCCAGCATGGCCCTGACATGCAGGATACTAAGTAGACGTGATGTAAGACTTGGTGCATCAGTCTGCCAGCCCCCAGGTGCTGCTTTTTTATTTTCTTAATTAATTAATTAATTAATTAATTAATTAATTTTGGGCTGTGTTGGGTCTGCATTGCTGCACGGAGGCTTTCTCTAGTTGCGGCGAGTGGAGGCTTCTCATTGCGGTGGCTTCTCTTGTTGCAGAGCACAGGCTCTAAGCGCGTGGGCTTCAGCAGTTGTGGCTCGTGGGTTCTAGAGCGCAGGCTCAGTAGTTGTGGGGCACGGGCTTAGTTGCTCCACAGCATGTGGGATCTTCCCGGACCAGGGCTCAAACCCGTGTCCCCTGCATTGGCAGGTGGATTCTTAACCACTGCGCCACCAGGGAAGTCTGGTGTTGCGTTCGTGAGGGCTGGTGGGGCCCTCTTGGGACTGGACGGATCCTTTGTTCCATCTGCACGGGTGTCCAAGCAGGTCTCAGAACAGCCCTTGGCCTCTGAGCATCCAGGCAGGCACCCACGTTCCTCCAGCTCAGGTTAGCCTTGGCCCCTCCAGCCCCCGTGGCCAATTACTGAGCTGATTGTGTCTTTACTCTTTAAAATTAAATAACTCTCTCCAGGTGGGCGAGAAGTTTACTTGTGAACTTGGTTAGGGTTAGGGGTTAGGGGTTAAGGGTTAGGGGTTAGGGTCAGGGTTAGGGCTAGGGCTAGGGCTAGGGGTTAGGGTTAGGCTTAGGGTTGGGTTAGGGTTAGGGGTTAGGTTTAGGGTTAGGGTTAGTGTTGGGTTAGGGTTAGGGTTAAGGTAGGGTTAGGGTTGGGTTAGGGTTAGGGTTAGGGTTAGGGTTTACGGTTAGGGTGTCCAGCCTTACGTCCCATTCAGCTGTGAGTGTAGATGTGGTCAGTCCAGTTGCATCACAGCCCCTGATTGAATTTTGTAACAATTCCTCTCTCTCTCTCACTGTCTTTCTTTTTTTATAATTAATTTTTATAATGGGGTGTAGCTGATTTGCAATGTTGTGTTTCTTGGTGCTGTACATCCACCTGAGTCACTTACAGAGAGACATCAATAAATTCTTTTCTAGTTTCTAGTAGTCAGATAGATGTTTTTTCTGTGAATAGAGGGTGCTGAGTCCAGTTCCTTGAACAATGAGTATGTCTTGGCGATTACATTATTGGCGTATGGAACGGTATCTGTGCCAATTTCAACCTCCTGGTTTATGCATCACCGCACCACGCTTTTCCCCTTAAGCAGCCATAAGTGTGTTTTGTAAATGTGTGATGGTGTTCTGTTTGTAATTCAGTTCATGGTTGGCGATTTTTAGATTCCCTTTATAAGTGATATCTTATGATAAGTTTCTCTTGCTGTCTAACTTATTTCACTCTCAATGACCATACATAAGTCCCCCTGAGTTGCTGCGACTGGCCTCATTTCATTGATTTCAGGGCTGAGTAATGTTCCGTTGTCCTTAAGTACCAAATTTTCTTTCACCATTTTTTCCTTCCAAGGACTATTAAGCTGTACCCAAGTCGAGGCTGTTGTCAACATAGCAGCAGTAAACGGGGTGCCTGCGTTCTGTGGATTTTTGGTTTTTCCAACATATAGGCCCATGAGTGGAAGTGCCCTATGCTTTGTAGCTCTGTTTTTTAGATGTTTTAGGAAACACAGCACACTTCTCCAGAGTGGCCGTTGGCAATTTACATTCCCCCCTTCAGCGTAACAAGGCTCCCTTTTCTCCTCTCCTTGTCCTGCATATCTGGTTTTTACCCTTTGTGAGGATGGTCCTTTTTTCTGATTCGAAGTGATACCTCTTTGTAGTGTTGATTTGCATTGCCCGCTTCTTTGGTTGGCCAAAATGGGCGTATGCGTTTTTCCTGAATATATTCTGGAAGTTAAATTTGAGAGACAGCTTTTTTGTTTTAATTGATTAATTAATTAATTTATTTTTGGCCGTGTTGGGTCTTCGTTTCTGTGCGAAGGCTTTCTCTAGTTGTGGCAAGCGGGGGCCAGTCTTCATCGCGGTGTGCGGGCCTCCCACTATCGCGGCCTCTCTTGTTGCGTAGCACAGGCTCCAGAGGCGCAGGCTCAGTAGTTGTGGCTCACGGGCCTAGTTGCTCCGCGGCATGTGGGATCTTCCCAGACCAGGGCTCGAACCCGTGTCCCCTGCATTAGCAGGCAGATTCTCAACCACTGCACCACCAGGGAAGCCCCTTGAATAGTTTTGTATTTAAAATTTGTCTGTGGGGACTTCCCTGGTGACGCAGTGGTTAAGAGTCCGCCTGCCAATGCAGGGGACACGGGCTCGAGCCCTGGTCCGGGAAGCTCCCACATGCCGCAGAGCAACCAAGCCTGCGCGGCACAACTACTGAAGCCTGCGCGCCTAGAGCCCGTGCTCGCCCACAAGAGAAGCCACCGCAATGAGAAGCCCGTGCACCGCAACGAAGAGTAGCCCCGCTCGACGCAACTAGAGAAAGCCCACATGCAGCAACAAAGACCCAACGCAGCCAAACATAAATTAGAAACTAAAATAAAATTTGCCTCTGAATAACTTTGAGTGAATTTGGTATAAGTTGTAAAGTTTGCATCTACATTCACTTCATTCCAAATGGTTTCCAATTAGTTGTTCCTTAACTACTTTTAGAAAACTTTTGGGATAGAGACCCCATTTTAGTTTGAATGTCCAGTTTAATGGATTCAGCAGTCCTGTCAGTAGGGCACGCTGCCTCCAGTGACCTGTGAGGGAGGCGCGGCCTGCACTTCTTGCACTGACCACAGGGTGGCGCCGAGTTCGCCTCTCTGACCCACAGCGCATGCTCGTTCCCTGCGAACTCGATTGTGAGGGCAGCTGAGAGGAGTTGAGCCTCCTCAGGCGCGGGGGCGGGGGCGGGGGCGGGGGCCTTGGGGTAGGACGCCCGGCTCAGCGTCTCTGCTGAGAGGAGCTCGGTCTCCGTCTCCTTAGGACTCGCTGGGGTTTCGGCTTCAGGACAAAGTGGGGCTGCGTCCACGCTGACTAGGGAACGAGGTTTCCTGAGGACCCAGGTGATGCCTGAGGAAAAGGTGAAGAGACGGTGAGGAAAAGTGGGGAGAAGCTTCCTGTGGGCGACTGACCGTTGAGGGGGTCCGTCTTCGTGTGAGCGAGGGAGGGCTTGGCGTGGAAAGCTGGGTTTTTGTTCAGGTTTGTGTGCAGGGTAGCCAGCGTGAGTTATGGGGCGTCCAGTTTTCCCAGCACCATTTATCGTGGGGAGTGTCGTGCTCCTTGGTGTGTCCTTGGTCCCTGTGTCATAAATTCACCGACCCCGTCCGTGTGGGTTGAGTTCTGGTCTCTCTGTCCTGTTTCTCTGGTCCCTGTGCCCGTTTTGAGCCAGTTCCACACTGTTTTGGTGACTGTAGCTTCTCAGCAGAGTGTGACGTCAGGGAGGGAGATGCCCCCAGCCCGTTCTCTTTTTTCAGGGTTTCTTTGGCTATTTGGGGTCCTTTGTGGTTCCCCACAGATATTAGGAGGATTTGCTCTATTTGGGGGGAAAATACCATGGAATTTTGGGAGGGATTGCATTCACTGTGTCCACTGCTTTGGGTAGCATGGATATTTTAACAACATTAATTGTTCCATTCCATGAGAACAGGATATCTTTCCATTTATTGGTGTGTTTTTCAATGTCTTCATCAATGTCTTAAAGTTTTCAGTGTGCAGGTCTTTCACCTCCTTGGTTGACTTTATTCCCAGGTATTTTGTTCTTTTTGATGCAGCTGTAAATAGGGTTGCTTTCTTTCTCTTTCTGATGGTTCATTATTAGTGTTTAGAAATGCAACTGATTTCTGTGTATTGAGTTTGCAACTTTACTGAATTTATTTATTAGTTCTAATAGTGTTTTTGTGGAATGAAGTGGAAAATTGGAATTCAAAAATCCCACTGTTTCTACCATATCCAGGTCGTCCACAACACGGAGGACAGCGGCTCCTAATATAACCTTCCCACGGTGCCTCTAAATGACATGTGGACTTTGGGTGAACTGGATCTGGGTAAGGCTTGGCTTCTATATGGAAGTTTGATGTTTTCTCTGCTTTTCTGGCATGCTGTTGACATACATGATGTTTTGAAAAGTAATTGACTTTCCAGTAATTTCAAACATACAACTTTACATACATAAAACAAGTCTTGTACCTTGATTAAATATACTCCTAAATATTGATGTTGACATTATTACAAATGGAATTGTTCTCATAAATTCTTTTTCAGATTATTTTTTGCCAGCGTATGCATATAAGATAGATTTTCATGAATTGATATTTTGTTCTATAACTTTGCTTATTAATTAGTTGATTAGCTCAAATAATTTCTTTGCTGATTATAGGTAGTTTTATATATAAGATGATGTGACCTATGTTCTGTGAAGAGACACGGTTTTAATTTTTCCATTCACCCATGGATGCCTTTTATTTCTTTCCTCAAGATTCTGGGTAGAACTTCCAGTACACTATTGAGTAACGGTGATGAAGGCCAGCTTCCTGGCCTTGTTCCTGATTTCAGGAGTAAATCTTTCAGTCTTTAACATTGAGCATGATGTTTGCTGTGGCTTTTTGTACTACTCTTTTCCATATTGAACAAATTTCCTTTTATTCCTGCTTTCTTGAGTGTTTTTCATGAAATAACACTGGATTTTCATTGTAGATTTTTTGCATTAATTGATATGGTTATGTGTTTTTACTTCACACCATTATTGTGGTTGAATACATTGCTTACTTTTAATATATTGAGCAACCTGAAATTCCTGGTGTAGAGATACTTGCTTATGGCATTATCCATTTAAAGTTCTGTTGGTTTCATGTTGCTATTATTGTGTGATAGATTTTTACATTCATATTTGTAAGTTGTACTGGGGTAGTTTTCTTGTTTTTTTCCTTTATTTTTAAAATCTTTTTTAAAATAGTGGTTTTATTTCATTCTAATTATTTATTTATTTTGGCCACGTCCCATGGCTTGTGGGATCTTAGTTCCCCAGTCAGGGATCGAACTCGAGCCCTTGGCAGTGAAAGCACAGAGTCCTAACCACTGGGCCACCAGAGAATTCCCCAGTTTTCTTTTTCAGGATGTATTTGTATAATCTGATTAGACTTGGCTTGGTGTAAGTGGTTTGGAGGGTTAGCATTAGGGCTGGGGCTGGTGTGAGGGTTGGGGCTGTGTATGGTTTATGGTTGCTGTGATGGTTTAAGTTTTAGGGTTAGTGAGTTATTTATGGGTATGGTTAATGAATATATTTTATGGTTTGCTTATGGTTATGGTTTGGCTTATTGGTTAAGGTTTATGGTTTTGGTCTCAGGGTGTTAGGGTTCTGTGTTAGAGTGGGTGTTAGGGTATGGGTGAGAATTGGGGTACAGGTAGGATGCGGGTAGAGCATGGGTTAGGGTAAGGTACGGGTTTAGGGTACGGGTTAGGCTAAGGTTAGGTCAGGGCTTAGGGTCAGGATCAGAGTTCAGGGTTAGGGTCCATGTCAGGATTAGCGTCAAGGTTGAGCGAGGCCATTGTTTTCTGCTCCTCCAGTGCTGGATTCTCATTGATAGATGAATGAAATGTCTGCTCTGGTCACCCACTGTTTCAAATTGAGCTCAGCCTTAGTCAAGGGTTCTTAGGGCCTCAGAGGTCATGCAGGGTTTCCCTCCACCCTCCCTCCTGGGAAGGGTGATGCAGGCCCCACTCTGTCTGGGCAGCCCCAGGTCCAGCATGGCCCTGACATGCAGGATACTAAGTAGACGTGATGTAAGACTTGGTGCATCAGTCTGCCAGCCCCCAGGTGCTGCTTTTTTATTTTCTTAATTAATTAATTAATTAATTAATTAATTAATTTTGGGCTGTGTTGGGTCTGCATTGCTGCACGGAGGCTTTCTCTAGTTGCGGCGAGTGGAGGCTTCTCATTGCGGTGGCTTCTCTTGTTGCAGAGCACAGGCTCTAAGCGCGTGGGCTTCAGCAGTTGTGGCTCGTGGGTTCTAGAGCGCAGGCTCAGTAGTTGTGGGGCACGGGCTTAGTTGCTCCACAGCATGTGGGATCTTCCCGGACCAGGGCTCAAACCCGTGTCCCCTGCATTGGCAGGTGGATTCTTAACCACTGCGCCACCAGGGAAGTCTGGTGTTGCGTTCGTGAGGGCTGGTGGGGCCCTCTTGGGACTGGACGGATCCTTTGTTCCATCTGCACGGGTGTCCAAGCAGGTCTCAGAACAGCCCTTGGCCTCTGAGCATCCAGGCAGGCACCCACGTTCCTCCAGCTCAGGTTAGCCTTGGCCCCTCCAGCCCCCGTGGCCAATTACTGAGCTGATTGTGTCTTTACTCTTTAAAATTAAATAACTCTCTCCAGGTGGGCGAGAAGTTTACTTGTGAACTTGGTTAGGGTTAGGGGTTAGGGGTTAAGGGTTAGGGGTTAGGGTCAGGGTTAGGGCTAGGGCTAGGGCTAGGGGTTAGGGTTAGGCTTAGGGTTGGGTTAGGGTTAGGGGTTAGGTTTAGGGTTAGGGTTAGTGTTGGGTTAGGGTTAGGGTTAAGGTAGGGTTAGGGTTGGGTTAGGGTTAGGGTTAGGGTTAGGGTTTACGGTTAGGGTGTCCAGCCTTACGTCCCATTCAGCTGTGAGTGTAGATGTGGTCAGTCCAGTTGCATCACAGCCCCTGATTGAATTTTGTAACAATTCCTCTCTCTCTCTCACTGTCTTTCTTTTTTTATAATTAATTTTTATAATGGGGTGTAGCTGATTTGCAATGTTGTGTTTCTTGGTGCTGTACATCCACCTGAGTCACTTACAGAGAGACATCAATAAATTCTTTTCTAGTTTCTAGTAGTCAGATAGATGTTTTTTCTGTGAATAGAGGGTGCTGAGTCCAGTTCCTTGAACAATGAGTATGTCTTGGCGATTACATTATTGGCGTATGGAACGGTATCTGTGCCAATTTCAACCTCCTGGTTTATGCATCACCGCACCACGCTTTTCCCCTTAAGCAGCCATAAGTGTGTTTTGTAAATGTGTGATGGTGTTCTGTTTGTAATTCAGTTCATGGTTGGCGATTTTTAGATTCCCTTTATAAGTGATATCTTATGATAAGTTTCTCTTGCTGTCTAACTTATTTCACTCTCAATGACCATACATAAGTCCCCCTGAGTTGCTGCGACTGGCCTCATTTCATTGATTTCAGGGCTGAGTAATGTTCCGTTGTCCTTAAGTACCAAATTTTCTTTCACCATTTTTTCCTTCCAAGGACTATTAAGCTGTACCCAAGTCGAGGCTGTTGTCAACATAGCAGCAGTAAACGGGGTGCCTGCGTTCTGTGGATTTTTGGTTTTTCCAACATATAGGCCCATGAGTGGAAGCGCCCTATGCTTTGTAGCTCTGTTTTTTAGATGTTTTAGGAAACACAGCACACTTCTCCAGAGTGGCCGTTGGCAATTTACATTCCCCCCTTCAGCGTAACAAGGCTCCCTTTTCTCCTCTCCTTGTCCTGCATATCTGGTTTTTACCCTTTGTGAGGATGGTCCTTTTTTCTGATTCGAAGTGATACCTCTTTGTAGTGTTGATTTGCATTGCCCGCTTCTTTGGTTGGCCAAAATGGGCGTATGCGTTTTTCCTGAATATATTCTGGAAGTTAAATTTGAGAGACAGCTTTTTTGTTTTAATTGATTAATTAATTAATTAATTTTTGGCCGTGTTGGGTCTTCGTTTCTGTGCGAAGGCTTTCTCTAGTTGTGGCAAGCGGGGGCCAGTCTTCATCGCGGTGTGCGGGCCTCCCACTATCGCGGCCTCTCTTGTTGCGTAGCACAGGCTCCAGAGGCGCAGGCTCAGTAGTTGTGGCTCACGGGCCTAGTTGCTCCGCGGCATGTGGGATCTTCCCAGACCAGGGCTCGAACCCGTGTCCCCTGCATTAGCAGGCAGATTCTCAACCACTGCACCACCAGGGAAGCCCCTTGAATAGTTTTGTATTTAAAATTTGTCTGTGGGGACTTCCCTGGTGACGCAGTGGTTAAGAGTCCGCCTGCCAATGCAGGGGACACGGGCTCGAGCCCTGGTCCGGGAAGCTCCCACATGCCGCAGAGCAACCAAGCCTGCGCGGCACAACTACTGAAGCCTGCGCGCCTAGAGCCCGTGCTCGCCCACAAGAGAAGCCACCGCAATGAGAAGCCCGTGCACCGCAACGAAGAGTAGCCCCGCTCGACGCAACTAGAGAAAGCCCACATGCAGCAACGAAGACCCAACGCAGCCAAACATAAATTAGAAACTAAAATAAAATTTGCCTCTGAATAACTTTGAGTGAATTTGGTATAAGTTGTAAAGTTTGCATCTACATTCACTTCATTCCAAATGGTTTCCAATTAGTTGTTCCTTAACTACTTTTAGAAAACTTTTGGGATAGAGACCCCATTTTAGTTTGAATGTCCAGTTTAATGGATTCAGCAGTCCTGTCAGTAGGGCACGCTGCCTCCAGTGACCTGTGAGGGAGGCGCGGCCTGCACTTCTTGCACTGACCACAGGGTGGCGCCGAGTTCGCCTCTCTGACCCACAGCGCATGCTCGTTCCCTGCGAACTCGATTGTGAGGGCAGCTGAGAGGAGTTGAGCCTCCTCAGGCGCGGGGGCGGGGGCGGGGGCCTTCGGGTAGGACGCCCGGCTCAGCGTCTCTGCTGAGAGGAGCTCGGTCTCCGTCTCCTTAGGACTCGCTGGGGTTTCGGCTTCAGGACAAAGTGGGGCTGCGTCCACGCTGACTAGGGAACTAGGTTTCCTGAGGACCCAGGTGATGCCTGAGGAAAAGGTGAAGAGACGGTGAGGAAAAGTGGGGAGAAGCTTCCTGTGGGCGACTGACCGTTGAGGGGGTCCGTCTTCGTGTGAGCGAGGGAGGGCTTGGCGTGGAAAGCTGGGTTTTTGGTCAGGTTTGTGTGCAGGGTAGCCAGCGTGAGTTATGGGGCGTCCAGTTTTCCCAGCACCATTTATCGTGGGGAGTGTCGTGCTCCTTGGTGTGTCCTTGGTCCCTGTGTCATAAATTCACCGACCCCGTCCGTGTGGGTTGAGTTCTGGTCTCTCTGTCCTGTTTCTCTGGTCCCTGTGCCCGTTTTGAGCCAGTTCCACACTGTTTTGGTGACTGTAGCTTCTCAGCAGAGTGTGACGTCAGGGAGGGAGATGCCCCCAGCCCGTTCTCTTTTTTCAGGGTTTCTTTGGCTATTTGGGGTCCTTTGTGGTTCCCCACAGATATTAGGAGGATTTGCTCTATTTGGGGGGAAAATACCATGGAATTTTGGGAGGGACTGCATTCACTGTGTCCACTGCTTTGGGTAGCATGGATATTTTAACAACATTAATTGTTCCATTCCATGAGAACAGGATATCTTTCCATTTATTGGTGTGTTTTTCAATGTCTTCATCAATGTCTTAAAGTTTTCAGTGTGCAGGTCTTTCACCTCCTTGGTTGACTTTATTCCCAGGTATTTTGTTCTTTTTGATGCAGCTGTAAATAGGGTTGCTTTCTTTCTCTTTCTGATGGTTCATTATTAGTGTTTAGAAATGCAACTGATTTCTGTGTATTGATTTTGCAACTTTACTGAATTTATTTATTAGTTCTAATAGTGTTTTTGTGGAATGAAGTGGAAAATTGGAATTCAAAAATCCCACTGTTTCTACCATATCCAGGTCGTCCACAACACGGAGGACAGCGGCTCCTAATATAACCTTCCCACGGTGCCTCTAAATGACATGTGGACTTTGGGTGAACTGGATCTGGGTAAGGCTTGGCTTCTATATGGAAGTTTGATGTTTTCTCTGCTTTTCTGGCATGCTGTTGACATACATGATGTTTTGAAAAGTAATTGACTTTCCAGTAATTTCAAACATACAACTTTACATACATAAAACAAGTCTTGTACCTTGATTAAATATACTCCTAAATATTGATGTTGACATTATTACAAATGGAATTGTTCTCATAAATTCTTTTTCAGATTATTTTTTGCCAGCGTATGCATATAAGACAGATTTTCATGAATTGATATTTTGTTCTATAACTTTGCTTATTAATTAGTTGATTAGCTCAAATAATTTCTTTGCTGATTATAGGTAGTTTTATATATAAGATGATGTGACCTATGTTCTGTGAAGAGACACGGTTTTAATTTTTCCATTCACCCATGGATGCCTTTTATTTCTTTCCTCAAGATTCTGGGTAGAACTTCCAGTACACTATTGAGTAACAGTGATGAACGCCAGCTTCCTGGCCTTGTTCCTGATTTCAGGAGTAAATCTTTCAGTCTTTAACATTGAGCATGATGTTTGCTGTGGCTTTTTGTACTACTCTTTTCCATATTGAACAAATTTCCTTTTATTCCTGCTTTCTTGAGTGTTTTTCATGAAATAACACTGGATTTTCATTGTAGATTTTTTGCATTAATTGATATGGTTATGTGTTTTTACTTCACACCATTATTGTGGTTGAATACATTGCTTACTTTTAATATATTGAGCAACCTGAAATTCCTGGTGTAGAGATACTTGCTTATGGCATTATCCATTTAAAGTTCTGTTGGTTTCATGTTGCTATTATTGTGTGATAGATTTTTACATTCATATTTGTAAGTTGTACTGGGGTAGTTTTCTTGTTTTTTTCCTTTATTTTTAAAATCTTTTTTAAAATAGTGGTTTTATTTCATTCTAATTATTTATTTATTTTGGCCACGTCCCATGGCTTGTGGGATCTTAGTTCCCCAGTCAGGGATCGAACCCGAGCCCTTGGCAGTGAAAGCACAGAGTCCTAACCACTGGGCCACCAGAGAATTCCCCAGTTTTCTTTTTCAGGATGTATTTGTATAATCTGATTAGACTTGGCTTGGTGTAAGTGGTTTGGAGGGTTAGCATTAGGGCTGGGGCTGGTGTGAGGGTTGGGGCTGTGTATGGTTTATGGTTGCTGTGATGGTTTAAGTTTTAGGGTTAGTGAGTTATTTATGGGTATGGTTAATGAATATATTTTATGGTTTGCTTATGGTTATGGTTTGGCTTATTGGTTAAGGTTTATGGTTTTGGTCTCAGGGTGTTAGGGTTCTGTGTTAGAGTGGGTGTTAGGGTATGGGTGAGAATTGGGGTACAGGTAGGATGCGGGTAGAGCATGGGTTAGGGTAAGGTACGGGTTTAGGGTACGGGTTAGGCTAAGGTTACGTCAGGGCTTAGGGTCAGGATCAGAGTTCAGGGTTAGGGTCCATGTCAGGATTAGCGTCAAGGTTGAGCGAGGCCATTGTTTTCTGCTCCTCCAGTGCTGGATTCTCATTGATAGATGAATGAAATGTCTGCTCTGGTCACCCACTGTTTCAAATTGAGCTCAGCCTTAGTCAAGGGTTCTTAGGGCCTCAGAGGTCATGCAGGGTTTCCCTCCACCCTCCCTCCTGGGAAGGGTGATGCAGGCCCCACTCTGTCTGGGCAGCCCCAGGTCCAGCATGGCCCTGACATGCAGGATACTAAGTAGACGTGATGTAAGACTTGGTGCATCAGTCTGCCAGCCCCCAGGTGCTGCTTTTTTATTTTCTTAATTAATTAATTAATTAATTTTGGGCTGTGTTGGGTCTGCATTGCTGCACGGAGGCTTTCTCTAGTTGCGGCGAGTGGGGGCTTCTCATTGCGGTGGCTTCTCTTGTTGCAGAGCACAGGCTCTAAGCGCGTGGGCTTCAGCAGTTGTGGCTCGTGGGTTCTAGAGCGCAGGCTCAGTAGTTGTGGTGCACGGGCTTAGTTGCTCCACAGCATGTGGGATCTTCCCGGACCAGGGCTCAAACCCGTGTCCCCTGCATTGGCAGGTGGATTCTTAACCACTGCGCCACCAGGGAAGTCTGGTGTTGCGTTCGTGAGGGCTGGTGGGGCCCTCTTGGGACTGGACGGATCCTTTGTTCCATCTGCACGGGTGTCCAAGCAGGTCTCAGAACAGCCCTTGGCCTCTGAGCATCCAGGCAGGCACCCACGTTCCTCCAGCTCAGGCTAGCCTTGGCCCCTCCAGCCCCCGTGGCCAATTACTGAGCTGATTGTGTCTTTACTCTTTAAAATTAAATCACTCTCTCCAGGTGGGCGAGAAGTTTACTTGTGAACTTGGTTAGGGTTAGGGGTTAGGGGTTAAGGGTTAGGGGTTAGGGTCAGGGTTAGGGCTAGGGCTAGGGCTAGGGGTTAGGGTTAGGCTTAGGGTTGGGTTAGGGTTAGGGGTTAGGTTTAGGGTTAGGGTTAGTGTTGGGTTAGGGTTAGGGTTAAGGTAGGGTTAGGGTTGGGTTAGGGTTAGGGTTAGGGTTAGGGTTTACGGTTAGGGTGTCCAGCCTTACGTCCCATTCAGCTGTGAGTGTAGATGTGGTCAGTCCAGTTGCATCATAGCCCCTGATTGAATTTTGAAACAATTCCTCTCTCTCTCACTGTCTTTCTTTTTTTATAATTAATTTTTATAATGGGGTGTAGCTGATTTGCAATGTTGTGTTTCTTGGTGCTGTACATCCACCTGAGTCACTTACAGAGAGACATCAATAAATTCTTTTCTAGTTTCTAGTAGTCAGATAGATGTTTTTTCTGTGAATAGAGGGTGCTGAGTCCAGTTCCTTGAACAATGAGTATGTCTTGGCGATTACATTATTGGCGTATGGAACGGTATCTGTGCCAATTTCAACCTCCTGGTTTATGCATCACCGCACCACGCTTTTCCCCTTAAGCAGCCATAAGTGTGTTTTGTAAATGTGTGATGGTGTTCTGTTTGTAATTCAGTTCATGGTTGGCGATTTTTAGATTCCCTTTATAAGTGATATCTTATGATAAGTTTCTCTTGCTGTCTAACTTATTTCACTCTCAATGACCATACATAAGTCCCCCTGAGTTGCTGCGACTGGCCTCATTTCATTGATTTCAGGGCTGAGTAATATTCTGTTGTCCTTAAGTACCAAATTTTCTTTCACCATTTTTTCCTTCCAAGGACTATTAAGCTGTACCCAAGTCGAGGCTGTTGTCAACATAGCAGCAGTAAACGGGGTGCCTGCGTTCTGTGGATTTTTGGTTTTTCCAACATATAGGCCCATGAGTGGAAGCGCCCTATGCTTTGTAGCTCTGTTTTTTAGATGTTTTAGGAAACACAGCACACTTCTCCAGAGTGGCCGTTGGCAATTTACATTCCCCCCTTCAGCGTAACAAGGCTCCCTTTTCTCCTCTCCTTGTCCTGCATATCTGGTTTTTACCCTTTGTGAGGATGGTCCTTTTTTCTGATTCGAAGTGATACCTCTTTGTAGTGTTGATTTGCATTGCCTGCTTCTTTGGTTGGCCAAAATGGGCGTATGCGTTTTTCCTGAATATATTCTGGAAGTTAAATTTGAGAGACAGCTTTTTTGTTTTAATTGATTAATTAATTAATTAATTTTTGGCCGTGTTGGGTCTTCGTTTCTGTGCAAAGGCTTTCTCTAGTTGTGGCAAGCGGGGGCCAGTCTTCATCGCGGTGTGCGGGCCTCCCACTATTGCGGCCTCTCTTGTTGCGTAGCACAGGCTCCAGAGGCGCAGGCTCAGTAGTTGTGGCTCACGGGCCTAGTTGCTCCGCGGCATGTGGGATCTTCCCAGACCAGGGTTCGAACCCGTGTCCCCTGCATTAGCAGGCAGATTCTCAACCACTGCACCACCAGGGAAGCCCCTTGAATAGTTTTGTATTTAAAATTTGTCTGTGGGGACTTCCCTGGTGACGCAGTGGTTAAGAGTCCGCCTGCCAATGCAGGGGACACGGGCTCGAGCCCTGGTCCGGGAAGCTCCCACATGCCGCAGAGCAACCAAGCCTGCGCGGCACAACTACTGAAGCCTGCGCGCCTAGAGCCCGTGCTCGCCCACAAGAGAAGCCACCGCAATGAGAAGCCCGTGCACCGCAACGAAGAGTAGCCCCGCTCGACGCAACTAGAGAAAGCCCACATGCAGCAACGAAGACCCAACGCAGCCAAACATAAATTAGTAACTAAAATAAAATTTGCCTCTGAATAACTCTGAGTGAATTTGGTATAAGTTGTAAAGTTTGCATCTACATTCACTTCATTCCAAATGGTTTCCAATTAGTTGTTCCTTAACTACTTTTAGAAAACTTTTGGGATAGAGACTCCATTTTAGTTTGAATGTCCAGTTTAATGGATTCAGCAGTCCTGTCAGTAGGGCACGCTGCCTCCAGTGACCTGTGAGGGAGGCGCGGCCTGCACTTCTTGCACTGACCACAGGGTGGCGCCGAGTTCGCCTCTCTGACCCACAGCGCATGCTCGTTCCCTGCGAACTCGATTGTGAGGGCAGCTGAGAGGAGTTGAGCCTCCTCAGGCGCGGGGGCGGGGGCGGGGGCCTTCGGGTAGGACGCCCGGCTCAGCGTCTCTGCTGAGAGGAGCTCGGTCTCCGTCTCCTTAGGACTCGCTGGGGTTTCGGCTTCAGGACAAAGTGGGGCTGCGTCCACGCTGACTAGGGAACTAGGTTTCCTGAGGACCCAGGTGATGCCTGAGGAAAAGGTGAAGAGACGGTGAGGAAAAGTGGGGAGAAGCTTCCTGTGGGCGACTGACCGTTGAGGGGGTCCGTCTTCGTGTGAGCGAGGGAGGGCTTGGCGTGGAAAGCTGGGTTTTTGGTCAGGTTTGTGTGCAGGGTAGCCAGCGTGAGTTATGGGGCGTCCAGTTTTCCCAGCACCATTTATCGTGGGGAGTGTCGTGCTCCTTGGTGTGTCCTTGGTCCCTGTGTCATAAATTCACCGACCCCGTCCGTGTGGGTTGAGTTCTGGTCTCTCTGTCCTGTTTCTCTGGTCCCTGTGCCCGTTTTGAGCCAGTTCCACACTGTTTTGGTGACTGTAGCTTCTCAGCAGAGTGTGACGTCAGGGAGGGAGATGCCCCCAGCCCGTTCTCTTTTTTCAGGGTTTCTTTGGCTATTTGGGGTCCTTTGTGGTTCCCCACAGATATTAGGAGGATTTGCTCTATTTGGGGGGAAAATACCATGGAATTTTGGGAGGGACTGCATTCACTGTGTCCACTGCTTTGGGTAGCATGGATATTTTAACAACATTAATTGTTCCATTCCATGAGAACAGGATATCTTTCCATTTATTGGTGTGTTTTTCAATGTCTTCATCAATGTCTTAAAGTTTTCAGTGTGCAGGTCTTTCACCTCCTTGGTTGACTTTATTCCCAGGTATTTTGTTCTTTTTGATGCAGCTGTAAATAGGGTTGCTTTCTTTCTCTTTCTGATGGTTCATTATTAGTGTTTAGAAATGCAACTGATTTCTGTGTATTGATTTTGCAACTTTACTGAATTTATTAGTTCTAATAGTGTTTTTGTGGAATGAAGTGGAAAATTGGAATTCAAAAATCCCACTGTTTCTACCATATCCAGGTCGTCCACAACACGGAGGACAGCGGCTCCTAATATAACCTTCCCACGGTGCCTCTAAATGACATGTGGACTTTGGGTGAACTGGATCTGGGTAAGGCTTGGCTTCTATATGGAAGTTTGATGTTTTCTCTGCTTTTCTGGCATGCTGTTGACATACATGATGTTTTGAAAAGTAATTGACTTTCCAGTAATTTCAAACATACAACTTTACATACATAAAACAAGTCTTGTACCTTGATTAAATATACTCCTAAATATTGATGTTGACATTATTACAAATGGAATTGTTCTCATAAATTCTTTTTCAGATTATTTTTTGCCAGCGTATGCATATAAGACAGATTTTCATGAATTGATATTTTGTTCTATAACTTTGCTTATTAATTAGTTGATTAGCTCAAATAATTTCTTTGCTGATTATAGGTAGTTTTATATATAAGATGATGTGACCTATGTTCTGTGAAGAGACACGGTTTTAATTTTTCCATTCACCCATGGATGCCTTTTATTTCTTTCCTCAAGATTCTGGGTAGAACTTCCAGTACACTATTGAGTAACGGTGATGAAGGCCAGCTTCCTGGCCTTGTTCCTGATTTCAGGAGTAAATCTTTCAGTCTTTAACATTGAGCATGATGTTTGCTGTGGCTTTTTGTACTACTCTTTTCCATATTGAACAAATTTCCTTTTATTCCTGCTTTCTTGAGTGTTTTTCATGAAATAACACTGGATTTTCATTGTAGATTTTTTGCATTAATTGATATGGTTATGTGTTTTTACTTCACACCATTATTGTGGTTGAATACATTGCTTACTTTTAATATATTGAGCAACCTGAAATTCCTGGTGTAGAGATACTTGCTTATGGCATTATCCATTTAAAGTTCTGTTGGTTTCATGTTGCTATTATTGTGTGATAGATTTTTACATTCATATTTGTAAGTTGTACTGGGGTAGTTTTCTTGTTTTTTTCCTTTATTTTTAAAATCTTTTTTAAAATAGTGGTTTTATTTCATTCTAATTATTTATTTATTTTGGCCACGTCCCATGGCTTGTGGGATCTTAGTTCCCCAGTCAGGGATCGAACCCGAGCCCTTGGCAGTGAAAGCACAGAGTCCTAACCACTGGGCCACCAGAGAATTCCCCAGTTTTCTTTTTCAGGATGTATTTGTATAATCTGATTAGACTTGGCTTGGTGTAAGTGGTTTGGAGGGTTAGCATTAGGGCTGGGGCTGGTGTGAGGGTTGGGGCTGTGTATGGTTTATGGTTGCTGTGATGGTTTAAGTTTTAGGGTTAGTGAGTTATTTATGGGTATGGTTAATGAATATATTTTATGGTTTGCTTATGGTTATGGTTTGGCTTATTGGTTAAGGTTTATGGTTTTGGTCTCAGGGTGTTAGGGTTCTGTGTTAGAGTGGGTGTTAGGGTATGGGTGAGAATTGGGGTACAGGTAGGATGCGGGTAGAGCATGGGTTAGGGTAAGGTACGGGTTTAGGGTACGGGTTAGGCTAAGGTTAGGTCAGGGCTTAGGGTCAGGATCAGAGTTCAGGGTTAGGGTCCATGTCAGGATTAGCGTCAAGGTTGAGCGAGGCCATTGTTTTCTGCTCCTCCAGTGCTGGATTCTCATTGATAGATGAATGAAATGTCTGCTCTGGTCACCCACTGTTTCAAATTGAGCTCAGCCTTAGTCAAGGGTTCTTAGGGCCTCAGAGGTCATGCAGGGTTTCCCTCCACCCTCCCTCCTGGGAAGGGTGATGCAGGCCCCACTCTGTCTGGGCAGCCCCAGGTCCAGCATGGCCCTGACATGCAGGATACTAAGTAGACGTGATGTAAGACTTGGTGCATCAGTCTGCCAGCCCCCAGGTGCTGCTTTTTTATTTTCTTAATTAATTAATTAATTAATTTTGGGCTGTGTTGGGTCTGCATTGCTGCACGGAGGCTTTCTCTAGTTGCGGCGAGTGGGGGCTTCTCATTGCGGTGGCTTCTCTTGTTGCAGAGCACAGGCTCTAAGCGCGTGGGCTTCAGCAGTTGTGGCTCGTGGGTTCTAGAGCGCAGGCTCAGTAGTTGTGGTGCACGGGCTTAGTTGCTCCACAGCATGTGGGATCTTCCCGGACCAGGGCTCAAACCCGTGTCCCCTGCATTGGCAGGTGGATTCTTAACCACTGCGCCACCAGGGAAGTCTGGTGTTGCGTTCGTGAGGGCTGGTGGGGCCCTCTTGGGACTGGACGGATCCTTTGTTCCATCTGCACGGGTGTCCAAGCAGGTCTCAGAACAGCCCTTGGCCTCTGAGCATCCAGGCAGGCACCCACGTTCCTCCAGCTCAGGCTAGCCTTGGCCCCTCCAGCCCCCGTGGCCAATTACTGAGCTGATTGTGTCTTTACTCTTTAAAATTAAATCACTCTCTCCAGGTGGGCGAGAAGTTTACTTGTGAACTTGGTTAGGGTTAGGGGTTAGGGGTTAAGGGTTAGGGGTTAGGGTCAGGGTTAGGGCTAGGGCTAGGGCTAGGGGTTAGGGTTAGGCTTAGGGTTGGGTTAGGGTTAGGGGTTAGGTTTAGGGTTAGGGTTAGTGTTGGGTTAGGGTTAGGGTTAAGGTAGGGTTAGGGTTGGGTTAGGGTTAGGGTTAGGGTTAGGGTTTACGGTTAGGGTGTCCAGCCTTACGTCCCATTCAGCTGTGAGTGTAGATGTGGTCAGTCCAGTTGCATCACAGCCCCTGATTGAATTTTGAAACAATTCCTCTCTCTCTCACTGTCTTTCTTTTTTTATAATTAATTTTTATAATGGGGTGTAGCTGATTTGCAATGTTGTGTTTCTTGGTGCTGTACATCCACCTGAGTCACTTACAGAGAGACATCAATAAATTCTTTTCTAGTTTCTAGTAGTCAGATAGATGTTTTTTCTGTGAATAGAGGGTGCTGAGTCCAGTTCCTTGAACAATGAGTATGTCTTGGCGATTACATTATTGGCGTATGGAACGGTATCTGTGCCAATTTCAACCTCCTGGTTTATGCATCACCGCACCACGCTTTTCCCCTTAAGCAGCCATAAGTGTGTTTTGTAAATGTGTGATGGTGTTCTGTTTGTAATTCAGTTCATGGTTGGCGATTTTTAGATTCCCTTTATAAGTGATATCTTATGATAAGTTTCTCTTGCTGTCTAACTTATTTCACTCTCAATGACCATACATAAGTCCCCCTGAGTTGCTGCGACTGGCCTCATTTCATTGATTTCAGGGCTGAGTAATATTCCGTTGTCCTTAAGTACCAAATTTTCTTTCACCATTTTTTCCTTCCAAGGACTATTAAGCTGTACCCAAGTCGAGGCTGTTGTCAACATAGCAGCAGTAAACGGGGTGCCTGCGTTCTGTGGATTTTTGGTTTTTCCAACATATAGGCCCATGAGTGGAAGCGCCCTATGCTTTGTAGCTCTGTTTTTTAGATGTTTTAGGAAACACAGCACACTTCTCCAGAGTGGCCGTTGGCAATTTACATTCCCCCCTTCAGCGTAACAAGGCTCCCTTTTCTCCTCTCCTTGTCCTGCATATCTGGTTTTTACCCTTTGTGAGGATGGTCCTTTTTTCTGATTCGAAGTGATACCTCTTTGTAGTGTTGATTTGCATTGCCTGCTTCTTTGGTTGGCCAAAATGGGCGTATGCGTTTTTCCTGAATATATTCTGGAAGTTAAATTTGAGAGACAGCTTTTTTGTTTTAATTGATTAATTAATTAATTTATTTTTGGCCGTGTTGGGTCTTCGTTTCTGTGCGAAGGCTTTCTCTAGTTGTGGCAAGCGGGGGCCAGTCTTCATCGCGGTGTGCGGGCCTCCCACTATTGCGGCCTCTCTTGTTGCGTAGCACAGGCTCCAGAGGCGCAGGCTCAGTAGTTGTGGCTCACGGGCCTAGTTGCTCCGCGGCATGTGGGATCTTCCCAGACCAGGGTTCGAACCCGTGTCCCCTGCATTAGCAGGCAGATTCTCAACCACTGCACCACCAGGGAAGCCCCTTGAATAGTTTTGTATTTAAAATTTGTCTGTGGGGACTTCCCTGGTGACGCAGTGGTTAAGAGTCCGCCTGCCAATGCAGGGGACACGGGCTCGAGCCCTGGTCCGGGAAGCTCCCACATGCCGCAGAGCAACCAAGCCTGCGCGGCACAACTACTGAAGCCTGCGCGCCTAGAGCCCGTGCTCGCCCACAAGAGAAGCCACCGCAATGAGAAACCCGTGCACCGCAACGAAGAGTAGCCCCGCTCGACGCAACTAGAGAAAGCCCACTTGCAGCAACGAAGACCCAACGCAGCCAAACATAAATTAGTAACTAAAATAAAATTTGCCTCTGAATAACTTTGAGTGAATTTGGTATAAGTTGTAAAGTTTGCATCTACATTCACTTCATTCCAAATGGTTTCCAATTAGTTGTTCCTTAACTACTTTTAGAAAACTTTTGGGATAGAGACTCCATTTTAGTTTGAATGTCCAGTTTAATGGATTCAGCAGTCCTGTCAGTAGGGCACGCTGCCTCCAGTGACCTGTGAGGGAGGCGCGGCCTGCACTTCTTGCACTGACCACAGGGTGGCGCCGAGTTCGCCTCTCTGACCCACAGCGCATGCTCGTTCCCTGCGAACTCGATTGTGAGGGCAGCTGAGAGGAGTTGAGCCTCCTCAGGCGCGGGGGCGGGGGCGGGGGCCTTCGGGTAGGACGCCCGGCTCAGCGTCTCTGCTGAGAGGAGCTCGGTCTCCGTCTCCTTAGGACTCGCTGGGGTTTCGGCTTCAGGACAAAGTGGGGCTGCGTCCACGCTGACTAGGGAACTAGGTTTCCTGAGGACCCAGGTGATGCCTGAGGAAAAGGTGAAGAGACGGTGAGGAAAAGTGGGGAGAAGCTTCCTGTGGGCGACTGACCGTTGAGGGGGTCCGTCTTCGTGTGAGCGAGGGAGGGCTTGGCGTGGAAAGCTGGGTTTTTGGTCAGGTTTGTGTGCAGGGTAGCCAGCGTGAGTTATGGGGCGTCCAGTTTTCCCAGCACCATTTATCGTGGGGAGTGTCGTGCTCCTTGGTGTGTCCTTGGTCCCTGTGTCATAAATTCACCGACCCCGTCCGTGTGGGTTGAGTTCTGGTCTCTCTGTCCTGTTTCTCTGGTCCCTGTGCCCGTTTTAAGCCAGTTCCACACTGTTTTGGTGACTGTAGCTTCTCAGCAGAGTGTGACGTCAGGGAGGGAGATGCCCCCAGCCCGTTCTCTTTTTTCAGGGTTTCTTTGGCTATTTGGGGTCCTTTGTGGTTCCCCACAGATATTAGGAGGATTTGCTCTATTTGGGGGGAAAATACCATGGAATTTTGGGAGGGATTGCATTCACTGTGTCCACTGCTTTGGGTAGCATGGATATTTTAACAACATTAATTGTTCCATTCCATGAGAACAGGATATCTTTCCATTTATTGGTGTGTTTTTCAATGTCTTCATCAATGTCTTAAAGTTTTCAGTGTGCAGATCTTTCACCTCCTTGGTTGACTTTATTCCCAGGTATTTTGTTCTTTTTGATGCAGCTGTAAATAGGGTTGCTTTCTTTCTCTTTCTGATGGTTCATTATTAGTGTTTAGAAATGCAACTGATTTCTGTGTATTGATTTTGCAACTTTACTGAATTTATTTATTAGTTCTAATAGTGTTTTTGTGGAATGAAGTGGAAAATTGGAATTCAAAAATCCCACTGTTTCTACCATATCCAGGTCGTCCACAACACGGAGGACAGCGGCTCCTAATATAACCTTCCCACGGTGCCTCTAAATGACATGTGGACTTTGGGTGAACTGGATCTGGGTAAGGCTTGGCTTCTATATGGAAGTTTGATGTTTTCTCTGCTTTTCTGGCATGCTGTTGACATACATGATGTTTTGAAAAGTAATTGACTTTCCAGTAATTTCAAACATACAACTTTACATACATAAAACAAGTCTTGTACCTTGATTAAATATACTCCTAAATATTGATGTTGACATTATTACAAATGGAATTGTTCTCATAAATTCTTTTTCAGATTATTTTTTGCCAGCGTATGCATATAAGACAGATTTTCATGAATTGATATTTTGTTCTATAACTTTGCTTATTAATTAGTTGATTAGCTCAAATAATTTCTTTGCTGATTATAGGTAGTTTTATATATAAGATGATGTGACCTATGTTCTGTGAAGAGACACGGTTTTAATTTTTCCATTCACCCATGGATGCCTTTTATTTCTTTCCTCAAGATTCTGGGTAGAACTTCCAGTACACTATTGAGTAACGGTGATGAAGGCCAGCTTCCTGGCCTTGTTCCTGATTTCAGGAGTAAATCTTTCAGTCTTTAACATTGAGCATGATGTTTGCTGTGGCTTTTTGTACTACTCTTTTCCATATTGAACAAATTTCCTTTTATTCCTGCTTTCTTGAGTGTTTTTCATGAAATAACACTGGATTTTCATTGTAGATTTTTTGCATTAATTGATATGGTTATGTGTTTTTACTTCACACCATTATTGTGGTTGAATACATTGCTTACTTTTAATATATTGAGCAACCTGAAATTCCTGGTGTAGAGATACTTGCTTATGGCATTATCCATTTAAAGTTCTGTTGGTTTCATGTTGCTATTATTGTGTGATAGATTTTTACATTCATATTTGTAAGTTGTACTGGGGTAGTTTTCTTGTTTTTTTCCTTTATTTTTAAAATCTTTTTTAAAATAGTGGTTTTATTTCATTCTAATTATTTATTTATTTTGGCCACGTCCCATGGCTTGTGGGATCTTAGTTCCCCAGTCAGGGATCGAACCCGAGCCCTTGGCAGTGAAAGCACAGAGTCCTAACCACTGGGCCACCAGAGAATTCCCCAGTTTTCTTTTTCAGGATGTATTTGTATAATCTGATTAGACTTGGCTTGGTGTAAGTGGTTTGGAGGGTTAGCATTAGGGCTGGGGCTGGTGTGAGGGTTGGGGCTGTGTATGGTTTATGGTTGCTGTGATGGTTTAAGTTTTAGGGTTAGTGAGTTATTTATGGGTATGGTTAATGAATATATTTTATGGTTTGCTTATGGTTATGGTTTGGCTTATTGGTTAAGGTTTATGGTTTTGGTCTCAGGGTGTTAGGGTTCTGTGTTAGAGTGGGTGTTAGGGTATGGGTGAGAATTGGGGTACAGGTAGGATGCGGGTAGAGCATGGGTTAGGGTAAGGTACGGGTTTAGGGTACGGGTTAGGCTAAGGTTAGGTCAGGGCTTAGGGTCAGGATCAGAGTTCAGGGTTAGGGTCCATGTCAGGATTAGCGTCAAGGTTGAGCGAGGCCATTGTTTTCTGCTCCTCCAGTGCTGGATTCTCATTGATAGATGAATGAAATGTCTGCTCTGGTCACCCACTGTTTCAAATTGAGCTCAGCCTTAGTCAAGGGTTCTTAGGGCCTCAGAGGTCATGCAGGGTTTCCCTCCACCCTCCCTCCTGGGAAGGGTGATGCAGGCTCCACTCTGTCTGGGCAGCCCCAGGTCCAGCATGGCCCTGACATGCAGGATACTAAGTAGACGTGATGTAAGACTTGGTGCATCAGTCTGCCAGCCCCCAGGTGCTGGTTTTTTTTTCTTAATTAATTAATTAATTAATTAATTAATTTTGGGCTGTGTTGGGTCTGCATTGCTGCACGGAGGCTTTCTCTAGTTGCGGCGAGTGGGGGCTTCTCATTGCGGTGGCTTCTCTTGCTGCAGAGCACAGGCTCTAAGCGCGTGAGCTTCAGCAGTTGTGGCTCGTGGGTTCTAGAGCGCAGGCTCAGTAGTTGTGGTGCACGGGCTTAGTTGCTCCACAGCATGTGGGATCTTCCCGGACCAGGGCTCAAACCCGTGTCCCCTGCATTGGCAGGTGGATTCTTAACCACTGCGCCACCAGGGAAGTCTGGTGTTGCGTTCGTGAGGGCTGGTGGGGCCCTCTTGGGACTGGACGGATCCTTTGTTCCATCTGCACGGGTGTCCAAGCAGGTCTCAGAACAGCCCTTGGCCTCTGAGCATCCAGGCAGGCACCCACGTTCCTCCAGCTCAGGTTAGCCTTGGCCCCTCCAGCCCCCGTGGCCAATTACTGAGCTGATTGTGTCTTTACTCTTTAAAATTAAATCACTCTCTCCAGGTGGGCGAGAAGTTTACTTGTGAACTTGGTTAGGGTTAGGGGTTAGGGGTTAAGGGTTAGGGGTTAGGGTCAGGGTTAGGGCTAGGGCTAGGGCTAGGGGTTAGGGTTAGGCTTAGGGTTGGGTTAGGGTTAGGGGTTAGGTTTAGGGTTAGGGTTAGTGTTGGGTTAGGGTTAGGGTTAAGGTAGGGTTAGGGTTGGGTTAGGGTTAGGGTTTACGGTTAGGGTGTCCAGCCTTACGTCCCATTCAGCTGTGAGTGTAGATGTGGTCAGTCCAGTTGCATCACAGCCCCTGATTGAATTTTGTAGCAATTCCTCTCTCTCTCACTGTCTTTCTTTTTTTATAATTAATTTTTATAATGGGGTGTAGCTGATTTGCAATGTTGTGTTTCTTGGTGCTGTACATCCACCTGAGTCACTTACAGAGAGACATCAATAAATTCTTTTCTAGTTTCTAGTAGTCAGATAGATGTTTTTTCTGTGAATAGAGGGTGCTGAGTCCAGTTCCTTGAACAATGAGTATGTCTTGGCGATTACATTATTGGCGTATGGAACGGTATCTGTGCCAATTTCAACCTCCTGGTTTATGCATCACCGCACCACGCTTTTCCCCTTAAGCAGCCATAAGTGTGTTTTGTAAATGTGTGATGGTGTTCTGTTTGTAATTCAGTTCATGGTTGGCGATTTTTAGATTCCCTTTATAAGTGATATCTTATGATAAGTTTCTCTTGCTGTCTAACTTATTTCACTCTCAATGACCATACATAAGTCCCCCTGAGTTGCTGCGACTGGCCTCATTTCATTGATTTCAGGGCTGAGTAATATTCCGTTGTCCTTAAGTACCAAATTTTCTTTCACCATTTTTTCCTTCCAAGGACTATTAAGCTGTACCCAAGTCGAGGCTGTTGTCAACATAGCAGCAGTAAACGGGGTGCCTGCGTTCTGTGGATTTTTGGTTTTTCCAACATATAGGCCCATGAGTGGAAGCGCCCTATGCTTTGTAGCTCTGTTTTTTAGATGTTTTAGGAAACACAGCACACTTCTCCAGAGTGGCCGTTGGCAATTTACATTCCCCCCTTCAGCGTAACAAGGCTCCCTTTTCTCCTCTCCTTGTCCTGCATATCTGGTTTTTACCCTTTGTGAGGATGGTCCTTTTTTCTGATTCGAAGTGATACCTCTTTGTAGTGTTGATTTGCATTGCCCGCTTCTTTGGTTGGCCAAAATGGGCGTATGCGTTTTTCCTGAATATATTCTGGAAGTTAAATTTGAGAGACAGCTTTTTTGTTTTAATTGATTAATTAATTAATTAATTTTTGGCCGTGTTGGGTCTTCGTTTCTGTGCGAAGGCTTTCTCTAGTTGTGGCAAGCGGGGGCCAGTCTTCATCGCGGTGTGCGGGCCTCCCACTATCGCGGCCTCTCTTGTTGCGTAGCACAGGCTCCAGAGGCGCAGGCTCAGTAGTTGTGGCTCACGGGCCTAGTTGCTCCGCGGCATGTGGGATCTTCCCAGACCAGGGCTCGAACCCGTGTCCCCTGCATTAGCAGGCAGATTCTCAACCACTGCACCACCAGGGAAGCCCCTTGAATAGTTTTGTATTTAAAATTTGTCTGTGGGGACTTCCCTGGTGACGCAGTGGTTAAGAGTCCGCCTGCCAATGCAGGGGACACGGGCTCGAGCCCTGGTCCGGGAAGCTCCCACATGCCGCAGAGCAACCAAGCCTGCGCGGCACAACTACTGAAGCCTGTGCGCCTAGAGCCCGTGCTCGCCCACAAGAGAAGCCACCGCAATGAGAAGCCCGTGCACCGCAACGAAGAGTAGCCCCGCTCGACGCAACTAGAGAAAGCCCACATGCAGCAACGAAGACCCAACGCAGCCAAACATAAATTAGAAACTAAAATAAAATTTGCCTCTGAATAACTTTGAGTGAATTTGGTATAAGTTGTAAAGTTTGCATCTACATTCACTTCATTCCAAATGGTTTCCAATTAGTTGTTCCTTAACTACTTTTAGAAAACTTTTGGGATAGAGACCCCATTTTAGTTTGAATGTCCAGTTTAATGGATTCAGCAGTCCTGTCAGTAGGGCACGCTGCCTCCAGTGACCTGTGAGGGAGGCGCGGCCTGCACTTCTTGCACTGACCACAGGGTGGCGCCGAGTTCGCCTCTCTGACCCACAGCGCATGCTCGTTCCCTGCGAACTCGATTGTGAGGGCAGCTGAGAGGAGTTGAGCCTCCTCAGGCGCGGGGGCGGGGGCGGGGGCGGGGGCGGGGGCCTTGGGGTAGGACGCCCGGCTCAGCGTCTCTGCTGAGAGGAGCTCGGTCTCCGTCTCCTTAGGACTCACTGGGGTTTCGGCTTCAGGACAAAGTGGGGCTGCGTCCACGCTGACTAGGGAACTAGGTTTCCTGAGGACCCAGGTGATGCCTGAGGAAAAGGTGAAGAGACGGTGAGGAAAAGTGGGGAGAAGCTTCCTGTGGGCGACTGACCGTTGAGGGGGTCCGTCTTCGTGTGAGCGAGGGAGGGCTTGGCGTGGAAAGCTGGGTTTTTGGTCAGGTTTGTGTGCAGGGTAGCCAGCGTGAGTTATGGGGCGTCCAGTTTTCCCAGCACCATTTATCGTGGGGAGTGTCGTGCTCCTTGGTGTGTCCTTGGTCCCTGTGTCATAAATTCACCGACCCCGTCCGTGTGGGTTGAGTTCTGGTCTCTCTGTCCTGTTTCTCTGGTCCCTGTGCCCGTTTTGAGCCAGTTCCACACTGTTTTGGTGACTGTAGCTTCTCAGCAGAGTGTGACGTCAGGGAGGGAGATGCCCCCAGCCCGTTCTCTTTTTTCAGGGTTTCTTTGGCTATTTGGGGTCCTTTGTGGTTCCCCACAGATATTAGGAGGATTTGCTCTATTTGGGGGGAAAATACCATGGAATTTTGGGAGGGATTGCATTCACTGTGTCCACTGCTTTGGGTAGCATGGATATTTTAACAACATTAATTGTTCCATTCCATGAGAACAGGATATCTTTCCATTTATTGGTGTGTTTTTCAATGTCTTCATCAATGTCTTAAAGTTTTCAGTGTGCAGGTCTTTCACCTCCTTGGTTGACTTTATTCCCAGGTATTTTGTTCTTTTTGATGCAGCTGTAAATAGGGTTGCTTTCTTTCTCTTTCTGATGGTTCATTATTAGTGTTTAGAAATGCAACTGATTTCTGTGTATTGATTTTGCAACTTTACTGAATTTATTTATTAGTTCTAATAGTGTTTTTGTGGAATGAAGTGGAAAATTGGAATTCAAAAATCCCACTGTTTCTACCATATCCAGGTCGTCCACAACACGGAGGACAGCGGCTCCTAATATAACCTTCCCACGGTGCCTCTAAATGACATGTGGACTTTGGGTGAACTGGATCTGGGTAAGGCTTGGCTTCTATATGGAAGTTTGATGTTTTCTCTGCTTTTCTGGCATGCTGTTGACATACATGATGTTTTGAAAAGTAATTGACTTTCCAGTAATTTCAAACATACAACTTTACATACATAAAACAAGTCTTGTACCTTGATTAAATATACTCCTAAATATTGATGTTGACATTATTACAAATGGAATTGTTCTCATAAATTCTTTTTCAGATTATTTTTTGCCAGCGTATGCATATAAGACAGATTTTCATGAATTGATATTTTGTTCTATAACTTTGCTTATTAATTAGTTGATTAGCTCAAATAATTTCTTTGCTGATTATAGGTAGTTTTATATATAAGATGATGTGACCTATGTTCTGTGAAGAGACACGGTTTTAATTTTTCCATTCACCCATGGATGCCTTTTATTTCTTTCCTCAAGATTCTGGGTAGAACTTCCAGTACACTATTGAGTAACGGTGATGAAGGCCAGCTTCCTGGCCTTGTTCCTGATTTCAGGAGTAAATCTTTCAGTCTTTAACATTGAGCATGATGTTTGCTGTGGCTTTTTGTACTACTCTTTTCCATATTGAACAAATTTCCTTTTATTCCTGCTTTCTTGAGTGTTTTTCATGAAATAACACTGGATTTTCATTGTAGATTTTTTGCATTAATTGATATGGTTATGTGTTTTTACTTCACACCATTATTGTGGTTGAATACATTGCTTACTTTTAATATATTGAGCAACCTGAAATTCCTGGTGTAGAGATACTTGCTTATGGCATTATCCATTTAAAGTTCTGTTGGTTTCATGTTGCTATTATTGTGTGATAGATTTTTACATTCATATTTGTAAGTTGTACTGGGGTAGTTTTCTTGTTTTTTTCCTTTATTTTTAAAATCTTTTTTAAAATAGTGGTTTTATTTCATTCTAATTATTTATTTATTTTGGCCACGTCCCATGGCTTGTGGGATCTTAGTTCCCCAGTCAGGGATCGAACCCGAGCCCTTGGCAGTGAAAGCACAGAGTCCTAACCACTGGGCCACCAGAGAATTCCCCAGTTTTCTTTTTCAGGATGTATTTGTATAATCTGATTAGACTTGGCTTGGTGTAAGTGGTTTGGAGGGTTAGCATTAGGGCTGGGGCTGGTGTGAGGGTTGGGGCTGTGTATGGTTTATGGTTGCTGTGATGGTTTAAGTTTTAGGGTTAGTGAGTTATTTATGGGTATGGTTAATGAATATATTTTATGGTTTGCTTATGGTTATGGTTTGGCTTATTGGTTAAGGTTTATGGTTTTGGTCTCAGGGTGTTAGGGTTCTGTGTTAGAGTGGGTGTTAGGGTATGGGTGAGAATTGGGGTACAGGTAGGATGCGGGTAGAGCATGGGTTAGGGTAAGGTACGGGTTTAGGGTACGGGTTAGGCTAAGGTTAGGTCAGGGCTTAGGGTCAGGATCAGAGTTCAGGGTTAGGGTCCATGTCAGGATTAGCGTCAAGGTTGAGCGAGGCCATTGTTTTCTGCTCCTCCAGTGCTGGATTCTCATTGATAGATGAATGAAATGTCTGCTCTGGTCACCCACTGTTTCAAATTGAGCTCAGCCTTAGTCAAGGGTTCTTAGGGCCTCAGAGGTCATGCAGGGTTTCCCTCCACCCTCCCTCCTGGGAAGGGTGATGCAGGCTCCACTCTGTCTGGGCAGCCCCAGGTCCAGCATGGCCCTGACATGCAGGATACTAAGTAGACGTGATGTAAGACTTGGTGCATCAGTCTGCCAGCCCCCAGGTGCTGCTTTTTTATTTTCTTAATTAATTAATTAATTAATTAATTAATTTTGGGCTGTGTTGGGTCTGCATTGCTGCACGGAGGCTTTCTCTAGTTGCGGCGAGTGGGGGCTTCTCATTGCGGTGGCTTCTCTTGTTGCAGAGCACAGGCTCTAAGCGCGTGGGCTTCAGCAGTTGTGGCTCGTGGGTTCTAGAGCGCAGGCTCAGTAGTTGTGGTGCACGGGCTTAGTTGCTCCACAGCATGTGGGATCTTCCCGGACCAGGGCTCAAACCCGTGTCCCCTGCATTGGCAGGTGGATTCTTAACCACTGCGCCACCAGGGAAGTCTGGTGTTGCGTTCGTGAGGGCTGGTGGGGCCCTCTTGGGACTGGACGGATCCTTTGTTCCATCTGCACGGGTGTCCAAGCAGGTCTCAGAACAGCCCTTGGCCTCTGAGCATCCAGGCAGGCACCCACGTTCCTCCAGCTCAGGTTAGCCTTGGCCCCTCCAGCCCCCGTGGCCAATTACTGAGCTGATTGTGTCTTTACTCTTTAAAATTAAATCACTCTCTCCAGGTGGGCGAGAAGTTTACTTGTGAACTTGGTTAGGGTTAGGGGTTAGGGGTTAAGGGTTAGGGGTTAGGGTCAGGGTTAGGGCTAGGGCTAGGGCTAGGGGTTAGGGTTAGGCTTAGGGTTGGGTTAGGGTTAGGGGTTAGGTTTAGGGTTAGGGTTAGTGTTGGGTTAGGGTTAGGGTTAAGGTAGGGTTAGGGTTGGGTTAGGGTTAGGGTTTACGGTTAGGGTGTCCAGCCTTACGTCCCATTCAGCTGTGAGTGTAGATGTGGTCAGTCCAGTTGCATCACAGCCCCTGATTGAATTTTGTAGCAATTCCTCTCTCTCTCACTGTCTTTCTTTTTTTATAATTAATTTTTATAATGGGGTGTAGCTGATTTGCAATGTTGTGTTTCTTGGTGCTGTACATCCACCTGAGTCACTTACAGAGAGACATCAATAAATTCTTTTCTAGTTTCTAGTAGTCAGATAGATGTTTTTTCTGTGAATAGAGGGTGCTGAGTCCAGTTCCTTGAACAATGAGTATGTCTTGGCGATTACATTATTGGCGTATGGAACGGTATCTGTGCCAATTTCAACCTCCTGGTTTATGCATCACCGCACCACGCTTTTCCCCTTAAGCAGCCATAAGTGTGTTTTGTAAATGTGTGATGGTGTTCTGTTTGTAATTCAGTTCATGGTTGGCGATTTTTAGATTCCCTTTATAAGTGATATCTTATGATAAGTTTCTCTTGCTGTCTAACTTATTTCACTCTCAATGACCATACATAAGTCCCCCTGAGTTGCTGCGACTGGCCTCATTTCATTGATTTCAGGGCTGAGTAATATTCCGTTGTCCTTAAGTACCAAATTTTCTTTCACCATTTTTTCCTTCCAAGGACTATTAAGCTGTACCCAAGTCGAGGCTGTTGTCAACATAGCAGCAGTAAACGGGGTGCCTGCGTTCTGTGGATTTTTGGTTTTTCCAACATATAGGCCCATGAGTGGAAGCGCCCTATGCTTTGTAGCTCTGTTTTTTAGATGTTTTAGGAAACACAGCACACTTCTCCAGAGTGGCCGTTGGCAATTTACATTCCCCCCTTCAGCGTAACAAGGCTCCCTTTTCTCCTCTCCTTGTCCTGCATATCTGGTTTTTACCCTTTGTGAGGATGGTCCTTTTTTCTGATTCGAAGTGATACCTCTTTGTAGTGTTGATTTGCATTGCCCGCTTCTTTGGTTGGCCAAAATGGGCGTATGCGTTTTTCCTGAATATATTCTGGAAGTTAAATTTGAGAGACAGCTTTTTTGTTTTAATTGATTAATTAATTAATTAATTTTTGGCCGTGTTGGGTCTTCGTTTCTGTGCGAAGGCTTTCTCTAGTTGTGGCAAGCGGGGGCCAGTCTTCATCGCGGTGTGCGGGCCTCCCACTATCGCGGCCTCTCTTGTTGCGTAGCACAGGCTCCAGAGGCGCAGGCTCAGTAGTTGTGGCTCACGGGCCTAGTTGCTCCGCGGCATGTGGGATCTTCCCAGACCAGGGCTCGAACCCGTGTCCCCTGCATTAGCAGGCAGATTCTCAACCACTGCACCACCAGGGAAGCCCCTTGAATAGTTTTGTATTTAAAATTTGTCTGTGGGGACTTCCCTGGTGACGCAGTGGTTAAGAGTCCGCCTGCCAATGCAGGGGACACGGGCTCGAGCCCTGGTCCGGGAAGCTCCCACATGCCGCAGAGCAACCAAGCCTGCGCGGCACAACTACTGAAGCCTGCGCGCCTAGAGCCCGTGCTCGCCCACAAGAGAAGCCACCGCAATGAGAAGCCCGTGCACCGCAACGAAGAGTAGCCCCGCTCGACGCAACTAGAGAAAGCCCACATGCAGCAACGAAGACCCAACGCAGCCAAACATAAATTAGAAACTAAAATAAAATTTGCCTCTGAATAACTTTGAGTGAATTTGGTATAAGTTGTAAAGTTTGCATCTACATTCACTTCATTCCAAATGGTTTCCAATTAGTTGTTCCTTAACTACTTTTAGAAAACTTTTGGGATAGAGACCCCATTTTAGTTTGAATGTCCAGTTTAATGGATTCAGCAGTCCTGTCAGTAGGGCACGCTGCCTCCAGTGACCTGTGAGGGAGGCGCGGCCTGCACTTCTTGCACTGACCACAGGGTGGCGCCGAGTTCGCCTCTCTGACCCACAGCGCATGCTCGTTCCCTGCGAACTCGATTGTGAGGGCAGCTGAGAGGAGTTGAGCCTCCTCAGGCGCGGGGGCGGGGGCGGGGGCCTTCGGGTAGGACGCCCGGCTCAGCGTCTCTGCTGAGAGGAGCTCGGTCTCCGTCTCCTTAGGACTCGCTGGGGTTTCGGCTTCAGGACAAAGTGGGGCTGCGTCCACGCTGACTAGGGAACTAGGTTTCCTGAGGACCCAGGTGATGCCTGAGGAAAAGGTGAAGAGACGGTGAGGAAAAGTGGGGAGAAGCTTCCTGTGGGCGACTGACCGTTGAGGGGGTCCGTCTTCGTGTGAGCGAGGGAGGGCTTGGCGTGGAAAGCTGGGTTTTTGGTCAGGTTTGTGTGCAGGGTAGCCAGCGTGAGTTATGGGGCGTCCAGTTTTCCCAGCACCATTTATCGTGGGGAGTGTCGTGCTCCTTGGTGTGTCCTTGGTCCCTGTGTCATAAATTCACCGACCCCGTCCGTGTGGGTTGAGTTCTGGTCTCTCTGTCCTGTTTCTCTGGTCCCTGTGCCCGTTTTGAGCCAGTTCCACACTGTTTTGGTGACTGTAGCTTCTCAGCAGAGTGTGACGTCAGGGAGGGAGATGCCCCCAGCCCGTTCTCTTTTTTCAGGGTTTCTTTGGCTATTTGGGGTCCTTTGTGGTTCCCCACAGATATTAGGAGGATTTGCTCTATTTGGGGGGAAAATACCATGGAATTTTGGGAGGGACTGCATTCACTGTGTCCACTGCTTTGGGTAGCATGGATATTTTAACAACATTAATTGTTCCATTCCATGAGAACAGGATATCTTTCCATTTATTGGTGTGTTTTTCAATGTCTTCATCAATGTCTTAAAGTTTTCAGTGTGCAGGTCTTTCACCTCCTTGGTTGACTTTATTCCCAGGTATTTTGTTCTTTTTGATGCAGCTGTAAATAGGGTTGCTTTCTTTCTCTTTCTGATGGTTCATTATTAGTGTTTAGAAATGCAACTGATTTCTGTGTATTGATTTTGCAACTTTACTGAATTTATTTATTAGTTCTAATAGTGTTTTTGTGGAATGAAGTGGAAAATTGGAATTCAAAAATCCCACTGTTTCTACCATATCCAGGTCGTCCACAACACGGAGGACAGCGGCTCCTAATATAACCTTCCCACGGTGCCTCTAAATGACATGTGGACTTTGGGTGAACTGGATCTGGGTAAGGCTTGGCTTCTATATGGAAGTTTGATGTTTTCTCTGCTTTTCTGGCATGCTGTTGACATACATGATGTTTTGAAAAGTAATTGACTTTCCAGTAATTTCAAACATACAACTTTACATACATAAAACAAGTCTTGTACCTTGATTAAATATACTCCTAAATATTGATGTTGACATTATTACAAATGGAATTGTTCTCATAAATTCTTTTTCAGATTATTTTTTGCCAGCGTATGCATATAAGATAGATTTTCATGAATTGATATTTTGTTCTATAACTTTGCTTATTAATTAGTTGATTAGCTCAAATAATTTCTTTGCTGATTATAGGTAGTTTTATATATAAGATGATGTGACCTATGTTCTGTGAAGAGACACGGTTTTAATTTTTCCATTCACCCATGGATGCCTTTTATTTCTTTCCTCAAGATTCTGGGTAGAACTTCCAGTACACTATTGAGTAACGGTGATGAAGGCCAGCTTCCTGGCCTTGTTCCTGATTTCAGGAGTAAATCTTTCAGTCTTTAACATTGAGCATGATGTTTGCTGTGGCTTTTTGTACTACTCTTTTCCATATTGAACAAATTTCCTTTTATTCCTGCTTTCTTGAGTGTTTTTCATGAAATAACACTGGATTTTCATTGTAGATTTTTTGCATTAATTGATATGGTTATGTGTTTTTACTTCACACCATTATTGTGGTTGAATACATTGCTTACTTTTAATATATTGAGCAACCTGAAATTCCTGGTGTAGAGATACTTGCTTATGGCATTATCCATTTAAAGTTCTGTTGGTTTCATGTTGCTATTATTGTGTGATAGATTTTTACATTCATATTTGTAAGTTGTACTGGGGTAGTTTTCTTGTTTTTTTCCTTTATTTTTAAAATCTTTTTTAAAATAGTGGTTTTATTTCATTCTAATTATTTATTTATTTTGGCCACGTCCCATGGCTTGTGGGATCTTAGTTCCCCAGTCAGGGATCGAACCCGAGCCCTTGGCAGTGAAAGCACAGAGTCCTAACCACTGGGCCACCAGAGAATTCCCCAGTTTTCTTTTTCAGGATGTATTTGTATAATCTGATTAGACTTGGCTTGGTGTAAGTGGTTTGGAGGGTTAGCATTAGGGCTGGGGCTGGTGTGAGGGTTGGGGCTGTGTATGGTTTATGGTTGCTGTGATGGTTTAAGTTTTAGGGTTAGTGAGTTATTTATGGGTATGGTTAATGAATATATTTTATGGTTTGCTTATGGTTATGGTTTGGCTTATTGGTTAAGGTTTATGGTTTTGGTCTCAGGGTGTTAGGGTTCTGTGTTAGAGTGGGTGTTAGGGTATGGGTGAGAATTGGGGTACAGGTAGGATGCGGGTAGAGCATGGGTTAGGGTAAGGTACGGGTTTAGGGTACGGGTTAGGCTAAGGTTAGGTCAGGGCTTAGGGTCAGGATCAGAGTTCAGGGTTAGGGTCCATGTCAGGATTAGCGTCAAGGTTGAGCGAGGCCATTGTTTTCTGCTCCTCCAGTGCTGGATTCTCATTGATAGATGAATGAAATGTCTGCTCTGGTCACCCACTGTTTCAAATTGAGCTCAGCCTTAGTCAAGGGTTCTTAGGGCCTCAGAGGTCATGCAGGGTTTCCCTCCACCCTCCCTCCTGGGAAGGGTGATGCAGGCCCCACTCTGTCTGGGCAGCCCCAGGTCCAGCATGGCCCTGACATGCAGGATACTAAGTAGACGTGATGTAAGACTTGGTGCATCAGTCTGCCAGCCCCCAGGTGCTGCTTTTTTATTTTCTTAATTAATTAATTAATTAATTTTGGGCTGTGTTGGGTCTGCATTGCTGCACGGAGGCTTTCTCTAGTTGCGGCGAGTGGGGGCTTCTCATTGCGGTGGCTTCTCTTGTTGCAGAGCACAGGCTCTAAGCGCGTGGGCTTCAGCAGTTGTGGCTCGTGGGTTCTAGAGCGCAGGCTCAGTAGTTGTGGTGCACGGGCTTAGTTGCTCCACAGCATGTGGGATCTTCCCGGACCAGGGCTCAAACCCGTGTCCCCTGCATTGGCAGGTGGATTCTTAACCACTGCGCCACCAGGGAAGTCTGGTGTTGCGTTCGTGAGGGCTGGTGGGGCCCTCTTGGGACTGGACGGATCCTTTGTTCCATCTGCACGGGTGTCCAAGCAGGTCTCAGAACAGCCCTTGGCCTCTGAGCATCCAGGCAGGCACCCACGTTCCTCCAGCTCAGGCTAGCCTTGGCCCCTCCAGCCCCCGTGGCCAATTACTGAGCTGATTGTGTCTTTACTCTTTAAAATTAAATCACTCTCTCCAGGTGGGCGAGAAGTTTACTTGTGAACTTGGTTAGGGTTAGGGGTTAGGGGTTAAGGGTTAGGGGTTAGGGTCAGGGTTAGGGCTAGGGCTAGGGCTAGGGGTTAGGGTTAGGCTTAGGGTTGGGTTAGGGTTAGGGGTTAGGTTTAGGGTTAGGGTTAGTGTTGGGTTAGGGTTAGGGTTAAGGTAGGGTTAGGGTTGGGTTAGGGTTAGGGTTAGGGTTAGGGTTTACGGTTAGGGTGTCCAGCCTTACGTCCCATTCAGCTGTGAGTGTAGATGTGGTCAGTCCAGTTGCATCACAGCCCCTGATTGAATTTTGAAACAATTCCTCTCTCTCTCACTGTCTTTCTTTTTTTATAATTAATTTTTATAATGGGGTGTAGCTGATTTGCAATGTTGTGTTTCTTGGTGCTGTACATCCACCTGAGTCACTTACAGAGAGACATCAATAAATTCTTTTCTAGTTTCTAGTAGTCAGATAGATGTTTTTTCTGTGAATAGAGGGTGCTGAGTCCAGTTCCTTGAACAATGAGTATGTCTTGGCGATTACATTATTGGCGTATGGAACGGTATCTGTGCCAATTTCAACCTCCTGGTTTATGCATCACCGCACCACGCTTTTCCCCTTAAGCAGCCATAAGTGTGTTTTGTAAATGTGTGATGGTGTTCTGTTTGTAATTCAGTTCATGGTTGGCGATTTTTAGATTCCCTTTATAAGTGATATCTTATGATAAGTTTCTCTTGCTGTCTAACTTATTTCACTCTCAATGACCATACATAAGTCCCCCTGAGTTGCTGCGACTGGCCTCATTTCATTGATTTCAGGGCTGAGTAATATTCCGTTGTCCTTAAGTACCAAATTTTCTTTCACCATTTTTTCCTTCCAAGGACTATTAAGCTGTACCCAAGTCGAGGCTGTTGTCAACATAGCAGCAGTAAACGGGGTGCCTGCGTTCTGTGGATTTTTGGTTTTTCCAACATATAGGCCCATGAGTGGAAGCGCCCTATGCTTTGTAGCTCTGTTTTTTAGATGTTTTAGGAAACACAGCACACTTCTCCAGAGTGGCCGTTGGCAATTTACATTCCCCCCTTCAGCGTAACAAGGCTCCCTTTTCTCCTCTCCTTGTCCTGCATATCTGGTTTTTACCCTTTGTGAGGATGGTCCTTTTTTCTGATTCGAAGTGATACCTCTTTGTAGTGTTGATTTGCATTGCCCGCTTCTTTGGTTGGCCAAAATGGGCGTATGCGTTTTTCCTGAATATATTCTGGAAGTTAAATTTGAGAGACAGCTTTTTTGTTTTAATTGATTAATTAATTAATTAATTTTTGGCCGTGTTGGGTCTTCGTTTCTGTGCGAAGGCTTTCTCTAGTTGTGGCAAGCGGGGGCCAGTCTTCATCGCGGTGTGCGGGCCTCCCACTATCGCGGCCTCTCTTGTTGCGTAGCACAGGCTCCAGAGGCGCAGGCTCAGTAGTTGTGGCTCACGGGCCTAGTTGCTCCGCGGCATGTGGGATCTTCCCAGACCAGGGCTCGAACCCGTGTCCCCTGCATTAGCAGGCAGATTCTCAACCACTGCACCACCAGGGAAGCCCCTTGAATAGTTTTGTATTTAAAATTTGTCTGTGGGGACTTCCCTGGTGACGCAGTGGTTAAGAGTCCGCCTGCCAATGCAGGGGACACGGGCTCGAGCCCTGGTCCGGGAAGCTCCCACATGCCGCAGAGCAACCAAGCCTGCGCGGCACAACTACTGAAGCCTGCGCGCCTAGAGCCCGTGCTCGCCCACAAGAGAAGCCACCGCAATGAGAAGCCCGTGCACCGCAACGAAGAGTAGCCCCGCTCGACGCAACTAGAGAAAGCCCACATGCAGCAACGAAGACCCAACGCAGCCAAACATAAATTAGAAACTAAAATAAAATTTGCCTCTGAATAACTTTGAGTGAATTTGGTATAAGTTGTAAAGTTTGCATCTACATTCACTTCATTCCAAATGGTTTCCAATTAGTTGTTCCTTAACTACTTTTAGAAAACTTTTGGGATAGAGACCCCATTTTAGTTTGAATGTCCAGTTTAATGGATTCAGCAGTCCTGTCAGTAGGGCACGCTGCCTCCAGTGACCTGTGAGGGAGGCGCGGCCTGCACTTCTTGCACTGACCACAGGGTGGCGCCGAGTTCGCCTCTCTGACCCACAGCGCATGCTCGTTCCCTGCGAACTCGATTGTGAGGGCAGCTGAGAGGAGTTGAGCCTCCTCAGGCGCGGGGGCGGGGGCGGGGGCCTTCGGGTAGGACGCCCGGCTCAGCGTCTCTGCTGAGAGGAGCTCGGTCTCCGTCTCCTTAGGACTCGCTGGGGTTTCGGCTTCAGGACAAAGTGGGGCTGCGTCCACGCTGACTAGGGAACTAGGTTTCCTGAGGACCCAGGTGATGCCTGAGGAAAAGGTGAAGAGACGGTGAGGAAAAGTGGGGAGAAGCTTCCTGTGGGCGACTGACCGTTGAGGGGGTCCGTCTTCGTGTGAGCGAGGGAGGGCTTGGCGTGGAAAGCTGGGTTTTTGGTCAGGTTTGTGTGCAGGGTAGCCAGCGTGAGTTATGGGGCGTCCAGTTTTCCCAGCACCATTTATCGTGGGGAGTGTCGTGCTCCTTGGTGTGTCCTTGGTCCCTGTGTCATAAATTCACCGACCCCGTCCGTGTGGGTTGAGTTCTGGTCTCTCTGTCCTGTTTCTCTGGTCCCTGTGCCCGTTTTGAGCCAGTTCCACACTGTTTTGGTGACTGTAGCTTCTCAGCAGAGTGTGACGTCAGGGAGGGAGATGCCCCCAGCCCGTTCTCTTTTTTCAGGGTTTCTTTGGCTATTTGGGGTCCTTTGTGGTTCCCCACAGATATTAGGAGGATTTGCTCTATTTGGGGGGAAAATACCATGGAATTTTGGGAGGGACTGCATTCACTGTGTCCACTGCTTTGGGTAGCATGGATATTTTAACAACATTAATTGTTCCATTCCATGAGAACAGGATATCTTTCCATTTATTGGTGTGTTTTTCAATGTCTTCATCAATGTCTTAAAGTTTTCAGTGTGCAGGTCTTTCACCTCCTTGGTTGACTTTATTCCCAGGTATTTTGTTCTTTTTGATGCAGCTGTAAATAGGGTTGCTTTCTTTCTCTTTCTGATGGTTCATTATTAGTGTTCAGAAATGCAACTGATTTCTGTGTATTGATTTTGCAACTTTACTGAATTTATTTATTAGTTCTAATAGTGTTTTTGTGGAATGAAGTGGAAAATTGGAATTCAAAAATCCCACTGTTTCTACCATATCCAGGTCGTCCACAACACGGAGGACAGCGGCTCCTAATATAACCTTCCCACGGTGCCTCTAAATGACATGTGGACTTTGGGTGAACTGGATCTGGGTAAGGCTTGGCTTCTATATGGAAGTTTGATGTTTTCTCTGCTTTTCTGGCATGCTGTTGACATACATGATGTTTTGAAAAGTAATTGACTTTCCAGTAATTTCAAACATACAACTTTACATACATAAAACAAGTCTTGTACCTTGATTAAATATACTCCTAAATATTGATGTTGACATTATTACAAATGGAATTGTTCTCATAAATTCTTTTTCAGATTATTTTTTGCCAGCGTATGCATATAAGATAGATTTTCATGAATTGATATTTTGTTCTATAACTTTGCTTATTAATTAGTTGATTAGCTCAAATAATTTCTTTGCTGATTATAGGTAGTTTTATATATAAGATGATGTGACCTATGTTCTGTGAAGAGACACGGTTTTAATTTTTCCATTCACCCATGGATGCCTTTTATTTCTTTCCTCAAGATTCTGGGTAGAACTTCCAGTACACTATTGAGTAACGGTGATGAAGGCCAGCTTCCTGGCCTTGTTCCTGATTTCAGGAGTAAATCTTTCAGTCTTTAACATTGAGCATGATGTTTGCTGTGGCTTTTTGTACTACTCTTTTCCATATTGAACAAATTTCCTTTTATTCCTGCTTTCTTGAGTGTTTTTCATGAAATAACACTGGATTTTCATTGTAGATTTTTTGCATTAATTGATATGGTTATGTGTTTTTACTTCACACCATTATTGTGGTTGAATACATTGCTTACTTTTAATATATTGAGCAACCTGAAATTCCTGGTGTAGAGATACTTGCTTATGGCATTATCCATTTAAAGTTCTGTTGGTTTCATGTTGCTATTATTGTGTGATAGATTTTTACATTCATATTTGTAAGTTGTACTGGGGTAGTTTTCTTGTTTTTTTCCTTTATTTTTAAAATCTTTTTTAAAATAGTGGTTTTATTTCATTCTAATTATTTATTTATTTTGGCCACGTCCCATGGCTTGTGGGATCTTAGTTCCCCAGTCAGGGATCGAACCCGAGCCCTTGGCAGTGAAAGCACAGAGTCCTAACCACTGGGCCACCAGAGAATTCCCCAGTTTTCTTTTTCAGGATGTATTTGTATAATCTGATTAGACTTGGCTTGGTGTAAGTGGTTTGGAGGGTTAGCATTAGGGCTGGGGCTGGTGTGAGGGTTGGGGCTGTGTATGGTTTATGGTTGCTGTGATGGTTTAAGTTTTAGGGTTAGTGAGTTATTTATGGGTATGGTTAATGAATATATTTTATGGTTTGCTTATGGTTATGGTTTGGCTTATTGGTTAAGGTTTATGGTTTTGGTCTCAGGGTGTTAGGGTTCTGTGTTAGAGTGGGTGTTAGGGTATGGGTGAGAATTGGGGTACAGGTAGGATGCGGGTAGAGCATGGGTTAGGGTAAGGTACGGGTTTAGGGTACGGGTTAGGCTAAGGTTAGGTCAGGGCTTAGGGTCAGGATCAGAGTTCAGGGTTAGGGTCCATGTCAGGATTAGCGTCAAGGTTGAGCGAGGCCATTGTTTTCTGCTCCTCCAGTGCTGGATTCTCATTGATAGATGAATGAAATGTCTGCTCTGGTCACCCACTGTTTCAAATTGAGCTCAGCCTTAGTCAAGGGTTCTTAGGGCCTCAGAGGTCATGCAGGGTTTCCCTCCACCCTCCCTCCTGGGAAGGGTGATGCAGGCCCCACTCTGTCTGGGCAGCCCCAGGTCCAGCATGGCCCTGACATGCAGGATACTAAGTAGACGTGATGTAAGACTTGGTGCATCAGTCTGCCAGCCCCCAGGTGCTGCTTTTTTATTTTCTTAATTAATTAATTAATTAATTTTGGGCTGTGTTGGGTCTGCATTGCTGCACGGAGGCTTTCTCTAGTTGCGGCGAGTGGGGGCTTCTCATTGCGGTGGCTTCTCTTGTTGCAGAGCACAGGCTCTAAGCGCGTGGGCTTCAGCAGTTGTGGCTCGTGGGTTCTAGAGCGCAGGCTCAGTAGTTGTGGTGCACGGGCTTAGTTGCTCCACAGCATGTGGGATCTTCCCGGACCAGGGCTCAAACCCGTGTCCCCTGCATTGGCAGGTGGATTCTTAACCACTGCGCCACCAGGGAAGTCTGGTGTTGCGTTCGTGAGGGCTGGTGGGGCCCTCTTGGGACTGGACGGATCCTTTGTTCCATCTGCACGGGTGTCCAAGCAGGTCTCAGAACAGCCCTTGGCCTCTGAGCATCCAGGCAGGCACCCACGTTCCTCCAGCTCAGGCTAGCCTTGGCCCCTCCAGCCCCCGTGGCCAATTACTGAGCTGATTGTGTCTTTACTCTTTAAAATTAAATCACTCTCTCCAGGTGGGCGAGAAGTTTACTTGTGAACTTGGTTAGGGTTAGGGGTTAGGGGTTAAGGGTTAGGGGTTAGGGTCAGGGTTAGGGCTAGGGCTAGGGCTAGGGGTTAGGGTTAGGCTTAGGGTTGGGTTAGGGTTAGGGGTTAGGTTTAGGGTTAGGGTTAGTGTTGGGTTAGGGTTAGGGTTAAGGTAGGGTTAGGGTTGGGTTAGGGTTAGGGTTAGGGTTAGGGTTTACGGTTAGGGTGTCCAGCCTTACGTCCCATTCAGCTGTGAGTGTAGATGTGGTCAGTCCAGTTGCATCACAGCCCCTGATTGAATTTTGAAACAATTCCTCTCTCTCTCACTGTCTTTCTTTTTTTATAATTAATTTTTATAATGGGGTGTAGCTGATTTGCAATGTTGTGTTTCTTGGTGCTGTACATCCACCTGAGTCACTTACAGAGAGACATCAATAAATTCTTTTCTAGTTTCTAGTAGTCAGATAGATGTTTTTTCTGTGAATAGAGGGTGCTGAGTCCAGTTCCTTGAACAATGAGTATGTCTTGGCGATTACATTATTGGCGTATGGAACGGTATCTGTGCCAATTTCAACCTCCTGGTTTATGCATCACCGCACCACGCTTTTCCCCTTAAGCAGCCATAAGTGTGTTTTGTAAATGTGTGATGGTGTTCTGTTTGTAATTCAGTTCATGGTTGGCGATTTTTAGATTCCCTTTATAAGTGATATCTTATGATAAGTTTCTCTTGCTGTCTAACTTATTTCACTCTCAATGACCATACATAAGTCCCCCTGAGTTGCTGCGACTGGCCTCATTTCATTGATTTCAGGGCTGAGTAATATTCCGTTGTCCTTAAGTACCAAATTTTCTTTCACCATTTTTTCCTTCCAAGGACTATTAAGCTGTACCCAAGTCGAGGCTGTTGTCAACATAGCAGCAGTAAACGGGGTGCCTGCGTTCTGTGGATTTTTGGTTTTTCCAACATATAGGCCCATGAGTGGAAGCGCCCTATGCTTTGTAGCTCTGTTTTTTAGATGTTTTAGGAAACACAGCACACTTCTCCAGAGTGGCCGTTGGCAATTTACATTCCCCCCTTCAGCGTAACAAGGCTCCCTTTTCTCCTCTCCTTGTCCTGCATATCTGGTTTTTACCCTTTGTGAGGATGGTCCTTTTTTCTGATTCGAAGTGATACCTCTTTGTAGTGTTGATTTGCATTGCCCGCTTCTTTGGTTGGCCAAAATGGGCGTATGCGTTTTTCCTGAATATATTCTGGAAGTTAAATTTGAGAGACAGCTTTTTTGTTTTAATTGATTAATTAATTAATTAATTTTTGGCCGTGTTGGGTCTTCGTTTCTGTGCGAAGGCTTTCTCTAGTTGTGGCAAGCGGGGGCCAGTCTTCATCGCGGTGTGCGGGCCTCCCACTATCGCGGCCTCTCTTGTTGCGTAGCACAGGCTCCAGAGGCGCAGGCTCAGTAGTTGTGGCTCACGGGCCTAGTTGCTCCGCGGCATGTGGGATCTTCCCAGACCAGGGCTCGAACCCGTGTCCCCTGCATTAGCAGGCAGATTCTCAACCACTGCACCACCAGGGAAGCCCCTTGAATAGTTTTGTATTTAAAATTTGTCTGTGGGGACTTCCCTGGTGACGCAGTGGTTAAGAGTCCGCCTGCCAATGCAGGGGACACGGGCTCGAGCCCTGGTCCGGGAAGCTCCCACATGCCGCAGAGCAACCAAGCCTGCGCGGCACAACTACTGAAGCCTGCGCGCCTAGAGCCCGTGCTCGCCCACAAGAGAAGCCACCGCAATGAGAAGCCCGTGCACCGCAACGAAGAGTAGCCCCGCTCGACGCAACTAGAGAAAGCCCACATGCAGCAACGAAGACCCAACGCAGCCAAACATAAATTAGAAACTAAAATAAAATTTGCCTCTGAATAACTTTGAGTGAATTTGGTATAAGTTGTAAAGTTTGCATCTACATTCACTTCATTCCAAATGGTTTCCAATTAGTTGTTCCTTAACTACTTTTAGAAAACTTTTGGGATAGAGACCCCATTTTAGTTTGAATGTCCAGTTTAATGGATTCAGCAGTCCTGTCAGTAGGGCACGCTGCCTCCAGTGACCTGTGAGGGAGGCGCGGCCTGCACTTCTTGCACTGACCACAGGGTGGCGCCGAGTTCGCCTCTCTGACCCACAGCGCATGCTCGTTCCCTGCGAACTCGATTGTGAGGGCAGCTGAGAGGAGTTGAGCCTCCTCAGGCGCGGGGGCGGGGGCGGGGGCCTTCGGGTAGGACGCCCGGCTCAGCGTCTCTGCTGAGAGGAGCTCGGTCTCCGTCTCCTTAGGACTCGCTGGGGTTTCGGCTTCAGGACAAAGTGGGGCTGCGTCCACGCTGACTAGGGAACTAGGTTTCCTGAGGACCCAGGTGATGCCTGAGGAAAAGGTGAAGAGACGGTGAGGAAAAGTGGGGAGAAGCTTCCTGTGGGCGACTGACCGTTGAGGGGGTCCGTCTTCGTGTGAGCGAGGGAGGGCTTGGCGTGGAAAGCTGGGTTTTTGGTCAGGTTTGTGTGCAGGGTAGCCAGCGTGAGTTATGGGGCGTCCAGTTTTCCCAGCACCATTTATCGTGGGGAGTGTCGTGCTCCTTGGTGTGTCCTTGGTCCCTGTGTCATAAATTCACCGACCCCGTCCGTGTGGGTTGAGTTCTGGTCTCTCTGTCCTGTTTCTCTGGTCCCTGTGCCCGTTTTGAGCCAGTTCCACACTGTTTTGGTGACTGTAGCTTCTCAGCAGAGTGTGACGTCAGGGAGGGAGATGCCCCCAGCCCGTTCTCTTTTTTCAGGGTTTCTTTGGCTATTTGGGGTCCTTTGTGGTTCCCCACAGATATTAGGAGGATTTGCTCTATTTGGGGGGAAAATACCATGGAATTTTGGGAGGGATTGCATTCACTGTGTCCACTGCTTTGGGTAGCATGGATATTTTAACAACATTAATTGTTCCATTCCATGAGAACAGGATATCTTTCCATTTATTGGTGTGTTTTTCAATGTCTTCATCAATGTCTTAAAGTTTTCAGTGTGCAGGTCTTTCACCTCCTTGGTTGACTTTATTCCCAGGTATTTTGTTCTTTTTGATGCAGCTGTAAATAGGGTTGCTTTCTTTCTCTTTCTGATGGTTCATTATTAGTGTTCAGAAATGCAACTGATTTCTGTGTATTGATTTTGCAACTTTACTGAATTTATTTATTAGTTCTAATAGTGTTTTTGTGGAATGAAGTGGAAAATTGGAATTCAAAAATCCCACTGTTTCTACCATATCCAGGTCGTCCACAACACGGAGGACAGCGGCTCCTAATATAACCTTCCCACGGTGCCTCTAAATGACATGTGGACTTTGGGTGAACTGGATCTGGGTAAGGCTTGGCTTCTATATGGAAGTTTGATGTTTTCTCTGCTTTTCTGGCATGCTGTTGACATACATGATGTTTTGAAAAGTAATTGACTTTCCAGTAATTTCAAACATACAACTTTACATACATAAAACAAGTCTTGTACCTTGATTAAATATACTCCTAAATATTGATGTTGACATTATTACAAATGGAATTGTTCTCATAAATTCTTTTTCAGATTATTTTTTGCCAGCGTATGCATATAAGATAGATTTTCATGAATTGATATTTTGTTCTATAACTTTGCTTATTAATTAGTTGATTAGCTCAAATAATTTCTTTGCTGATTATAGGTAGTTTTATATATAAGATGATGTGACCTATGTTCTGTGAAGAGACACGGTTTTAATTTTTCCATTCACCCATGGATGCCTTTTATTTCTTTCCTCAAGATTCTGGGTAGAACTTCCAGTACACTATTGAGTAACGGTGATGAAGGCCAGCTTCCTGGCCTTGTTCCTGATTTCAGGAGTAAATCTTTCAGTCTTTAACATTGAGCATGATGTTTGCTGTGGCTTTTTGTACTACTCTTTTCCATATTGAACAAATTTCCTTTTATTCCTGCTTTCTTGAGTGTTTTTCATGAAATAACACTGGATTTTCATTGTAGATTTTTTGCATTAATTGATATGGTTATGTGTTTTTACTTCACACCATTATTGTGGTTGAATACATTGCTTACTTTTAATATATTGAGCAACCTGAAATTCCTGGTGTAGAGATACTTGCTTATGGCATTATCCATTTAAAGTTCTGTTGGTTTCATGTTGCTATTATTGTGTGATAGATTTTTACATTCATATTTGTAAGTTGTACTGGGGTAGTTTTCTTGTTTTTTTCCTTTATTTTTAAAATCTTTTTTAAAATAGTGGTTTTATTTCATTCTAATTATTTATTTATTTTGGCCACGTCCCATGGCTTGTGGGATCTTAGTTCCCCAGTCAGGGATCGAACCCGAGCCCTTGGCAGTGAAAGCACAGAGTCCTAACCACTGGGCCACCAGAGAATTCCCCAGTTTTCTTTTTCAGGATGTATTTGTATAATCTGATTAGACTTGGCTTGGTGTAAGTGGTTTGGAGGGTTAGCATTAGGGCTGGGGCTGGTGTGAGGGTTGGGGCTGTGTATGGTTTATGGTTGCTGTGATGGTTTAAGTTTTAGGGTTAGTGAGTTATTTATGGGTATGGTTAATGAATATATTTTATGGTTTGCTTATGGTTATGGTTTGGCTTATTGGTTAAGGTTTATGGTTTTGGTCTCAGGGTGTTAGGGTTCTGTGTTAGAGTGGGTGTTAGGGTATGGGTGAGAATTGGGGTACAGGTAGGATGCGGGTAGAGCATGGGTTAGGGTAAGGTACGGGTTTAGGGTACGGGTTAGGCTAAGGTTAGGTCAGGGCTTAGGGTCAGGATCAGAGTTCAGGGTTAGGGTCCATGTCAGGATTAGCGTCAAGGTTGAGCGAGGCCATTGTTTTCTGCTCCTCCAGTGCTGGATTCTCATTGATAGATGAATGAAATGTCTGCTCTGGTCACCCACTGTTTCAAATTGAGCTCAGCCTTAGTCAAGGGTTCTTAGGGCCTCAGAGGTCATGCAGGGTTTCCCTCCACCCTCCCTCCTGGGAAGGGTGATGCAGGCTCCACTCTGTCTGGGCAGCCCCAGGTCCAGCATGGCCCTGACATGCAGGATACTAAGTAGACGTGATGTAAGACTTGGTGCATCAGTCTGCCAGCCCCCAGGTGCTGCTTTTTTATTTTCTTAATTAATTAATTAATTAATTAATTAATTTTGGGCTGTGTTGGGTCTGCATTGCTGCACGGAGGCTTTCTCTAGTTGCGGCGAGTGGGGGCTTCTCATTGCGGTGGCTTCTCTTGTTGCAGAGCACAGGCTCTAAGCGCGTGGGCTTCAGCAGTTGTGGCTCGTGGGTTCTAGAGCGCAGGCTCAGTAGTTGTGGTGCACGGGCTTAGTTGCTCCACAGCATGTGGGATCTTCCCGGACCAGGGCTCAAACCCGTGTCCCCTGCATTGGCAGGTGGATTCTTAACCACTGCGCCACCAGGGAAGTCTGGTGTTGCGTTCGTGAGGGCTGGTGGGGCCCTCTTGGGACTGGACGGATCCTTTGTTCCATCTGCACGGGTGTCCAAGCAGGTCTCAGAACAGCCCTTGGCCTCTGAGCATCCAGGCAGGCACCCACGTTCCTCCAGCTCAGGTTAGCCTTGGCCCCTCCAGCCCCCGTGGCCAATTACTGAGCTGATTGTGTCTTTACTCTTTAAAATTAAATCACTCTCTCCAGGTGGGCGAGAAGTTTACTTGTGAACTTGGTTAGGGTTAGGGGTTAGGGGTTAAGGGTTAGGGGTTAGGGTCAGGGTTAGGGCTAGGGCTAGGGCTAGGGGTTAGGGTTAGGCTTAGGGTTGGGTTAGGGTTAGGGGTTAGGTTTAGGGTTAGGGTTAGTGTTGGGTTAGGGTTAGGGTTAAGGTAGGGTTAGGGTTGGGTTAGGGTTAGGGTTTACGGTTAGGGTGTCCAGCCTTACGTCCCATTCAGCTGTGAGTGTAGATGTGGTCAGTCCAGTTGCATCACAGCCCCTGATTGAATTTTGTAACAATTCCTCTCTCTCTCACTGTCTTTCTTTTTTTATAATTAATTTTTATAATGGGGTGTAGCTGATTTGCAATGTTGTGTTTCTTGGTGCTGTACATCCACCTGAGTCACTTACAGAGAGACATCAATAAATTCTTTTCTAGTTTCTAGTAGTCAGATAGATGTTTTTTCTGTGAATAGAGGGTGCTGAGTCCAGTTCCTTGAACAATGAGTATGTCTTGGCGATTACATTATTGGCGTATGGAACGGTATCTGTGCCAATTTCAACCTCCTGGTTTATGCATCACCGCACCACGCTTTTCCCCTTAAGCAGCCATAAGTGTGTTTTGTAAATGTGTGATGGTGTTCTGTTTGTAATTCAGTTCATGGTTGGCGATTTTTAGATTCCCTTTATAAGTGATATCTTATGATAAGTTTCTCTTGCTGTCTAACTTATTTCACTCTCAATGACCATACATAAGTCCCCCTGAGTTGCTGCGACTGGCCTCATTTCATTGATTTCAGGGCTGAGTAATATTCCGTTGTCCTTAAGTACCAAATTTTCTTTCACCATTTTTTCCTTCCAAGGACTATTAAGCTGTACCCAAGTCGAGGCTGTTGTCAACATAGCAGCAGTAAACGGGGTGCCTGCGTTCTGTGGATTTTTGGTTTTTCCAACATATAGGCCCATGAGTGGAAGCGCCCTATGCTTTGTAGCTCTGTTTTTTAGATGTTTTAGGAAACACAGCACACTTCTCCAGAGTGGCCGTTGGCAATTTACATTCCCCCCTTCAGCGTAACAAGGCTCCCTTTTCTCCTCTCCTTGTCCTGCATATCTGGTTTTTACCCTTTGTGAGGATGGTCCTTTTTTCTGATTCGAAGTGATACCTCTTTGTAGTGTTGATTTGCATTGCCCGCTTCTTTGGTTGGCCAAAATGGGCGTATGCGTTTTTCCTGAATATATTCTGGAAGTTAAATTTGAGAGACAGCTTTTTTGTTTTAATTGATTAATTAATTAATTAATTTTTGGCCGTGTTGGGTCTTCGTTTCTGTGCGAAGGCTTTCTCTAGTTGTGGCAAGCGGGGGCCAGTCTTCATCGCGGTGTGCGGGCCTCCCACTATCGCGGCCTCTCTTGTTGCGTAGCACAGGCTCCAGAGGCGCAGGCTCAGTAGTTGTGGCTCACGGGCCTAGTTGCTCCGCGGCATGTGGGATCTTCCCAGACCAGGGCTCGAACCCGTGTCCCCTGCATTAGCAGGCAGATTCTCAACCACTGCACCACCAGGGAAGCCCCTTGAATAGTTTTGTATTTAAAATTTGTCTGTGGGGACTTCCCTGGTGACGCAGTGGTTAAGAGTCCGCCTGCCAATGCAGGGGACACGGGCTCGAGCCCTGGTCCGGGAAGCTCCCACATGCCGCAGAGCAACCAAGCCTGCGCGGCACAACTACTGAAGCCTGCGCGCCTAGAGCCCGTGCTCGCCCACAAGAGAAGCCACCGCAATGAGAAGCCCGTGCACCGCAACGAAGAGTAGCCCCGCTCGACGCAACTAGAGAAAGCCCACATGCAGCAACGAAGACCCAACGCAGCCAAACATAAATTAGAAACTAAAATAAAATTTGCCTCTGAATAACTTTGAGTGAATTTGGTATAAGTTGTAAAGTTTGCATCTACATTCACTTCATTCCAAATGGTTTCCAATTAGTTGTTCCTTAACTACTTTTAGAAAACTTTTGGGATAGAGACCCCATTTTAGTTTGAATGTCCAGTTTAATGGATTCAGCAGTCCTGTCAGTAGGGCACGCTGCCTCCAGTGACCTGTGAGGGAGGCGCGGCCTGCACTTCTTGCACTGACCACACGGTGGCGCCGAGTTCGCCTCTCTGACCCACAGCGCATGCTCGTTCCCTGCGAACTCGATTGTGAGGGCAGCTGAGAGGAGTTGAGCCTCCTCAGGCGCGGGGGCGGGGGCCTTCGGGTAGGACGCCCGGCTCAGCGTCTCTGCTGAGAGGAGCTCGGTCTCCGTCTCCTTAGGACTCGCTGGGGTTTCGGCTTCAGGACAAAGTGGGGCTGCGTCCACGCTGACTAGGGAACTAGGTTTCCTGAGGACCCAGGTGATGCCTGAGGAAAAGGTGAAGAGACGGTGAGGAAAAGTGGGGAGAAGCTTCCTGTGGGCGACTGACCGTTGAGGGGGTCCGTCTTCGTGTGAGCGAGGGAGGGCTTGGCGTGGAAAGCTGGGTTTTTGGTCAGGTTTGTGTGCAGGGTAGCCAGCGTGAGTTATGGGGCGTCCAGTTTTCCCAGCACCATTTATCGTGGGGAGTGTCGTGCTCCTTGGTGTGTCCTTGGTCCCTGTGTCATAAATTCACCGACCCCGTCCGTGTGGGTTGAGTTCTGGTCTCTCTGTCCTGTTTCTCTGGTCCCTGTGCCCGTTTTGAGCCAGTTCCACACTGTTTTGGTGACTGTAGCTTCTCAGCAGAGTGTGACGTCAGGGAGGGAGATGCCCCCAGCCCGTTCTCTTTTTTCAGGGTTTCTTTGGCTATTTGGGGTCCTTTGTGGTTCCCCACAGATATTAGGAGGATTTGCTCTATTTGGGGGGAAAATACCATGGAATTTTGGGAGGGATTGCATTCACTGTGTCCACTGCTTTGGGTAGCATGGATATTTTAACAACATTAATTGTTCCATTCCATGAGAACAGGATATCTTTCCATTTATTGGTGTGTTTTTCAATGTCTTCATCAATGTCTTAAAGTTTTCAGTGTGCAGGTCTTTCACCTCCTTGGTTGACTTTATTCCCAGGTATTTTGTTCTTTTTGATGCAGCTGTAAATAGGGTTGCTTTCTTTCTCTTTCTGATGGTTCATTATTAGTGTTCAGAAATGCAACTGATTTCTGTGTATTGATTTTGCAACTTTACTGAATTTATTTATTAGTTCTAATAGTGTTTTTGTGGAATGAAGTGGAAAATTGGAATTCAAAAATCCCACTGTTTCTACCATATCCAGGTCGTCCACAACACGGAGGACAGCGGCTCCTAATATAACCTTCCCACGGTGCCTCTAAATGACATGTGGACTTTGGGTGAACTGGATCTGGGTAAGGCTTGGCTTCTATATGGAAGTTTGATGTTTTCTCTGCTTTTCTGGCATGCTGTTGACATACATGATGTTTTGAAAAGTAATTGACTTTCCAGTAATTTCAAACATACAACTTTACATACATAAAACAAGTCTTGTACCTTGATTAAATATACTCCTAAATATTGATGTTGACATTATTACAAATGGAATTGTTCTCATAAATTCTTTTTCAGATTATTTTTTGCCAGCGTATGCATATAAGATAGATTTTCATGAATTGATATTTTGTTCTATAACTTTGCTTATTAATTAGTTGATTAGCTCAAATAATTTCTTTGCTGATTATAGGTAGTTTTATATATAAGATGATGTGACCTATGTTCTGTGAAGAGACACGGTTTTAATTTTTCCATTCACCCATGGATGCCTTTTATTTCTTTCCTCAAGATTCTGGGTAGAACTTCCAGTACACTATTGAGTAACGGTGATGAAGGCCAGCTTCCTGGCCTTGTTCCTGATTTCAGGAGTAAATCTTTCAGTCTTTAACATTGAGCATGATGTTTGCTGTGGCTTTTTGTACTACTCTTTTCCATATTGAACAAATTTCCTTTTATTCCTGCTTTCTTGAGTGTTTTTCATGAAATAACACTGGATTTTCATTGTAGATTTTTTGCATTAATTGATATGGTTATGTGTTTTTACTTCACACCATTATTGTGGTTGAATACATTGCTTACTTTTAATATATTGAGCAACCTGAAATTCCTGGTGTAGAGATACTTGCTTATGGCATTATCCATTTAAAGTTCTGTTGGTTTCATGTTGCTATTATTGTGTGATAGATTTTTACATTCATATTTGTAAGTTGTACTGGGGTAGTTTTCTTGTTTTTTTCCTTTATTTTTAAAATCTTTTTTAAAATAGTGGTTTTATTTCATTCTAATTATTTATTTATTTTGGCCACGTCCCATGGCTTGTGGGATCTTAGTTCCCCAGTCAGGGATCGAACCCGAGCCCTTGGCAGTGAAAGCACAGAGTCCTAACCACTGGGCCACCAGAGAATTCCCCAGTTTTCTTTTTCAGGATGTATTTGTATAATCTGATTAGACTTGGCTTGGTGTAAGTGGTTTGGAGGGTTAGCATTAGGGCTGGGGCTGGTGTGAGGGTTGGGGCTGTGTATGGTTTATGGTTGCTGTGATGGTTTAAGTTTTAGGGTTAGTGAGTTATTTATGGGTATGGTTAATGAATATATTTTATGGTTTGCTTATGGTTATGGTTTGGCTTATTGGTTAAGGTTTATGGTTTTGGTCTCAGGGTGTTAGGGTTCTGTGTTAGAGTGGGTGTTAGGGTATGGGTGAGAATTGGGGTACAGGTAGGATGCGGGTAGAGCATGGGTTAGGGTAAGGTACGGGTTTAGGGTACGGGTTAGGCTAAGGTTAGGTCAGGGCTTAGGGTCAGGATCAGAGTTCAGGGTTAGGGTCCATGTCAGGATTAGCGTCAAGGTTGAGCGAGGCCATTGTTTTCTGCTCCTCCAGTGCTGGATTCTCATTGATAGATGAATGAAATGTCTGCTCTGGTCACCCACTGTTTCAAATTGAGCTCAGCCTTAGTCAAGGGTTCTTAGGGCCTCAGAGGTCATGCAGGGTTTCCCTCCACCCTCCCTCCTGGGAAGGGTGATGCAGGCTCCACTCTGTCTGGGCAGCCCCAGGTCCAGCATGGCCCTGACATGCAGGATACTAAGTAGACGTGATGTAAGACTTGGTGCATCAGTCTGCCAGCCCCCAGGTGCTGCTTTTTTATTTTCTTAATTAATTAATTAATTAATTTTGGGCTGTGTTGGGTCTGCATTGCTGCACGGAGGCTTTCTCTAGTTGCGGCGAGTGGGGGCTTCTCATTGCGGTGGCTTCTCTTGTTGCAGAGCACAGGCTCTAAGCGCGTGGGCTTCAGCAGTTGTGGCTCGTGGGTTCTAGAGCGCAGGCTCAGTAGTTGTGGTGCACGGGCTTAGTTGCTCCACAGCATGTGGGATCTTCCCGGACCAGGGCTCAAACCCGTGTCCCCTGCATTGGCAGGTGGATTCTTAACCACTGCGCCACCAGGGAAGTCTGGTGTTGCGTTCGTGAGGGCTGGTGGGGCCCTCTTGGGACTGGACGGATCCTTTGTTCCATCTGCACGGGTGTCCAAGCAGGTCTCAGAACAGCCCTTGGCCTCTGAGCATCCAGGCAGGCACCCACGTTCCTCCAGCTCAGGTTAGCCTTGGCCCCTCCAGCCCCCGTGGCCAATTACTGAGCTGATTGTGTCTTTACTCTTTAAAATTAAATCACTCTCTCCAGGTGGGCGAGAAGTTTACTTGTGAACTTGGTTAGGGTTAGGGGTTAGGGGTTAAGGGTTAGGGGTTAGGGTCAGGGTTAGGGCTAGGGCTAGGGCTAGGGGTTAGGGTTAGGCTTAGGGTTGGGTTAGGGTTAGGGGTTAGGTTTAGGGTTAGGGTTAGTGTTGGGTTAGGGTTAGGGTTAAGGTAGGGTTAGGGTTGGGTTAGGGTTAGGGTTTACGGTTAGGGTGTCCAGCCTTACGTCCCATTCAGCTGTGAGTGTAGATGTGGTCAGTCCAGTTGCATCACAGCCCCTGATTGAATTTTGTAACAATTCCTCTCTCTCTCACTGTCTTTCTTTTTTTATAATTAATTTTTATAATGGGGTGTAGCTGATTTGCAATGTTGTGTTTCTTGGTGCTGTACATCCACCTGAGTCACTTACAGAGAGACATCAATAAATTCTTTTCTAGTTTCTAGTAGTCAGATAGATGTTTTTTCTGTGAATAGAGGGTGCTGAGTCCAGTTCCTTGAACAATGAGTATGTCTTGGCGATTACATTATTGGCGTATGGAACGGTATCTGTGCCAATTTCAACCTCCTGGTTTATGCATCACCGCACCACGCTTTTCCCCTTAAGCAGCCATAAGTGTGTTTTGTAAATGTGTGATGGTGTTCTGTTTGTAATTCAGTTCATGGTTGGCGATTTTTAGATTCCCTTTATAAGTGATATCTTATGATAAGTTTCTCTTGCTGTCTAACTTATTTCACTCTCAATGACCATACATAAGTCCCCCTGAGTTGCTGCGACTGGCCTCATTTCATTGATTTCAGGGCTGAGTAATATTCCGTTGTCCTTAAGTACCAAATTTTCTTTCACCATTTTTTCCTTCCAAGGACTATTAAGCTGTACCCAAGTCGAGGCTGTTGTCAACATAGCAGCAGTAAACGGGGTGCCTGCGTTCTGTGGATTTTTGGTTTTTCCAACATATAGGCCCATGAGTGGAAGCGCCCTATGCTTTGTAGCTCTGTTTTTTAGATGTTTTAGGAAACACAGCACACTTCTCCAGAGTGGCCGTTGGCAATTTACATTCCCCCCTTCAGCGTAACAAGGCTCCCTTTTCTCCTCTCCTTGTCCTGCATATCTGGTTTTTACCCTTTGTGAGGATGGTCCTTTTTTCTGATTCGAAGTGATACCTCTTTGTAGTGTTGATTTGCATTGCCCGCTTCTTTGGTTGGCCAAAATGGGCGTATGCGTTTTTCCTGAATATATTCTGGAAGTTAAATTTGAGAGACAGCTTTTTTGTTTTAATTGATTAATTAATTAATTAATTTTTGGCCGTGTTGGGTCTTCGTTTCTGTGCGAAGGCTTTCTCTAGTTGTGGCAAGCGGGGGCCAGTCTTCATCGCGGTGTGCGGGCCTCCCACTATCGCGGCCTCTCTTGTTGCGTAGCACAGGCTCCAGAGGCGCAGGCTCAGTAGTTGTGGCTCACGGGCCTAGTTGCTCCGCGGCATGTGGGATCTTCCCAGACCAGGGCTCGAACCCGTGTCCCCTGCATTAGCAGGCAGATTCTCAACCACTGCACCACCAGGGAAGCCCCTTGAATAGTTTTGTATTTAAAATTTGTCTGTGGGGACTTCCCTGGTGACGCAGTGGTTAAGAGTCCGCCTGCCAATGCAGGGGACACGGGCTCGAGCCCTGGTCCGGGAAGCTCCCACATGCCGCAGAGCAACCAAGCCTGCGCGGCACAACTACTGAAGCCTGCGCGCCTAGAGCCCGTGCTCGCCCACAAGAGAAGCCACCGCAATGAGAAGCCCGTGCACCGCAACGAAGAGTAGCCCCGCTCGACGCAACTAGAGAAAGCCCACATGCAGCAACGAAGACCCAACGCAGCCAAACATAAATTAGAAACTAAAATAAAATTTGCCTCTGAATAACTTTGAGTGAATTTGGTATAAGTTGTAAAGTTTGCATCTACATTCACTTCATTCCAAATGGTTTCCAATTAGTTGTTCCTTAACTACTTTTAGAAAACTTTTGGGATAGAGACCCCATTTTAGTTTGAATGTCCAGTTTAATGGATTCAGCAGTCCTGTCAGTAGGGCACGCTGCCTCCAGTGACCTGTGAGGGAGGCGCGGCCTGCACTTCTTGCACTGACCACACGGTGGCGCCGAGTTCGCCTCTCTGACCCACAGCGCATGCTCGTTCCCTGCGAACTCGATTGTGAGGGCAGCTGAGAGGAGTTGAGCCTCCTCAGGCGCGGGGGCGGGGGCCTTCGGGTAGGACGCCCGGCTCAGCGTCTCTGCTGAGAGGAGCTCGGTCTCCGTCTCCTTAGGACTCGCTGGGGTTTCGGCTTCAGGACAAAGTGGGGCTGCGTCCACGCTGACTAGGGAACTAGGTTTCCTGAGGACCCAGGTGATGCCTGAGGAAAAGGTGAAGAGACGGTGAGGAAAAGTGGGGAGAAGCTTCCTGTGGGCGACTGACCGTTGAGGGGGTCCGTCTTCGTGTGAGCGAGGGAGGGCTTGGCGTGGAAAGCTGGGTTTTTGGTCAGGTTTGTGTGCAGGGTAGCCAGCGTGAGTTATGGGGCGTCCAGTTTTCCCAGCACCATTTATCGTGGGGAGTGTCGTGCTCCTTGGTGTGTCCTTGGTCCCTGTGTCATAAATTCACCGACCCCGTCCGTGTGGGTTGAGTTCTGGTCTCTCTGTCCTGTTTCTCTGGTCCCTGTGCCCGTTTTGAGCCAGTTCCACACTGTTTTGGTGACTGTAGCTTCTCAGCAGAGTGTGACGTCAGGGAGGGAGATGCCCCCAGCCCGTTCTCTTTTTTCAGGGTTTCTTTGGCTATTTGGGGTCCTTTGTGGTTCCCCACAGATATTAGGAGGATTTGCTCTATTTGGGGGGAAAATACCATGGAATTTTGGGAGGGATTGCATTCACTGTGTCCACTGCTTTGGGTAGCATGGATATTTTAACAACATTAATTGTTCCATTCCATGAGAACAGGATATCTTTCCATTTATTGGTGTGTTTTTCAATGTCTTCATCAATGTCTTAAAGTTTTCAGTGTGCAGGTCTTTCACCTCCTTGGTTGACTTTATTCCCAGGTATTTTGTTCTTTTTGATGCAGCTGTAAATAGGGTTGCTTTCTTTCTCTTTCTGATGGTTCATTATTAGTGTTCAGAAATGCAACTGATTTCTGTGTATTGATTTTGCAACTTTACTGAATTTATTTATTAGTTCTAATAGTGTTTTTGTGGAATGAAGTGGAAAATTGGAATTCAAAAATCCCACTGTTTCTACCATATCCAGGTCGTCCACAACACGGAGGACAGCGGCTCCTAATATAACCTTCCCACGGTGCCTCTAAATGACATGTGGACTTTGGGTGAACTGGATCTGGGTAAGGCTTGGCTTCTATATGGAAGTTTGATGTTTTCTCTGCTTTTCTGGCATGCTGTTGACATACATGATGTTTTGAAAAGTAATTGACTTTCCAGTAATTTCAAACATACAACTTTACATACATAAAACAAGTCTTGTACCTTGATTAAATATACTCCTAAATATTGATGTTGACATTATTACAAATGGAATTGTTCTCATAAATTCTTTTTCAGATTATTTTTTGCCAGCGTATGCATATAAGATAGATTTTCATGAATTGATATTTTGTTCTATAACTTTGCTTATTAATTAGTTGATTAGCTCAAATAATTTCTTTGCTGATTATAGGTAGTTTTATATATAAGATGATGTGACCTATGTTCTGTGAAGAGACACGGTTTTAATTTTTCCATTCACCCATGGATGCCTTTTATTTCTTTCCTCAAGATTCTGGGTAGAACTTCCAGTACACTATTGAGTAACGGTGATGAAGGCCAGCTTCCTGGCCTTGTTCCTGATTTCAGGAGTAAATCTTTCAGTCTTTAACATTGAGCATGATGTTTGCTGTGGCTTTTTGTACTACTCTTTTCCATATTGAACAAATTTCCTTTTATTCCTGCTTTCTTGAGTGTTTTTCATGAAATAACACTGGATTTTCATTGTAGATTTTTTGCATTAATTGATATGGTTATGTGTTTTTACTTCACACCATTATTGTGGTTGAATACATTGCTTACTTTTAATATATTGAGCAACCTGAAATTCCTGGTGTAGAGATACTTGCTTATGGCATTATCCATTTAAAGTTCTGTTGGTTTCATGTTGCTATTATTGTGTGATAGATTTTTACATTCATATTTGTAAGTTGTACTGGGGTAGTTTTCTTGTTTTTTTCCTTTATTTTTAAAATCTTTTTTAAAATAGTGGTTTTATTTCATTCTAATTATTTATTTATTTTGGCCACGTCCCATGGCTTGTGGGATCTTAGTTCCCCAGTCAGGGATCGAACCCGAGCCCTTGGCAGTGAAAGCACAGAGTCCTAACCACTGGGCCACCAGAGAATTCCCCAGTTTTCTTTTTCAGGATGTATTTGTATAATCTGATTAGACTTGGCTTGGTGTAAGTGGTTTGGAGGGTTAGCATTAGGGCTGGGGCTGGTGTGAGGGTTGGGGCTGTGTATGGTTTATGGTTGCTGTGATGGTTTAAGTTTTAGGGTTAGTGAGTTATTTATGGGTATGGTTAATGAATATATTTTATGGTTTGCTTATGGTTATGGTTTGGCTTATTGGTTAAGGTTTATGGTTTTGGTCTCAGGGTGTTAGGGTTCTGTGTTAGAGTGGGTGTTAGGGTATGGGTGAGAATTGGGGTACAGGTAGGATGCGGGTAGAGCATGGGTTAGGGTAAGGTACGGGTTTAGGGTACGGGTTAGGCTAAGGTTAGGTCAGGGCTTAGGGTCAGGATCAGAGTTCAGGGTTAGGGTCCATGTCAGGATTAGCGTCAAGGTTGAGCGAGGCCATTGTTTTCTGCTCCTCCAGTGCTGGATTCTCATTGATAGATGAATGAAATGTCTGCTCTGGTCACCCACTGTTTCAAATTGAGCTCAGCCTTAGTCAAGGGTTCTTAGGGCCTCAGAGGTCATGCAGGGTTTCCCTCCACCCTCCCTCCTGGGAAGGGTGATGCAGGCTCCACTCTGTCTGGGCAGCCCCAGGTCCAGCATGGCCCTGACATGCAGGATACTAAGTAGACGTGATGTAAGACTTGGTGCATCAGTCTGCCAGCCCCCAGGTGCTGCTTTTTTATTTTCTTAATTAATTAATTAATTAATTTTGGGCTGTGTTGGGTCTGCATTGCTGCACGGAGGCTTTCTCTAGTTGCGGCGAGTGGGGGTTTCTCATTGCGGTGGCTTCTCTTGTTGCAGAGCACAGGCTCTAAGCGCGTGGGCTTCAGCAGTTGTGGCTCGTGGGTTCTAGAGCGCAGGCTCAGTAGTTGTGGTGCACGGGCTTAGTTGCTCCACAGCATGTGGGATCTTCCCGGACCAGGGCTCAAACCCGTGTCCCCTGCATTGGCAGGTGGATTCTTAACCACTGCGCCACCAGGGAAGTCTGGTGTTGCGTTCGTGAGGGCTGGTGGGGCCCTCTTGGGACTGGACGGATCCTTTGTTCCATCTGCACGGGTGTCCAAGCAGGTCTCAGAACAGCCCTTGGCCTCTGAGCATCCAGGCAGGCACCCACGTTCCTCCAGCTCAGGTTAGCCTTGGCCCCTCCAGCCCCCGTGGCCAATTACTGAGCTGATTGTGTCTTTACTCTTTAAAATTAAATCACTCTCTCCAGGTGGGCGAGAAGTTTACTTGTGAACTTGGTTAGGGTTAGGGGTTAGGGGTTAAGGGTTAGGGGTTAGGGTCAGGGTTAGGGCTAGGGCTAGGGCTAGGGGTTAGGGTTAGGCTTAGGGTTGGGTTAGGGTTAGGGGTTAGGTTTAGGGTTAGGGTTAGTGTTGGGTTAGGGTTAGGGTTAAGGTAGGGTTAGGGTTGGGTTAGGGTTAGGGTTTACGGTTAGGGTGTCCAGCCTTACGTCCCATTCAGCTGTGAGTGTAGATGTGGTCAGTCCAGTTGCATCACAGCCCCTGATTGAATTTTGTAACAATTCCTCTCTCTCTCACTGTCTTTCTTTTTTTATAATTAATTTTTATAATGGGGTGTAGCTGATTTGCAATGTTGTGTTTCTTGGTGCTGTACATCCACCTGAGTCACTTACAGAGAGACATCAATAAATTCTTTTCTAGTTTCTAGTAGTCAGATAGATGTTTTTTCTGTGAATAGAGGGTGCTGAGTCCAGTTCCTTGAACAATGAGTATGTCTTGGCGATTACATTATTGGCGTATGGAACGGTATCTGTGCCAATTTCAACCTCCTGGTTTATGCATCACCGCACCACGCTTTTCCCCTTAAGCAGCCATAAGTGTGTTTTGTAAATGTGTGATGGTGTTCTGTTTGTAATTCAGTTCATGGTTGGCGATTTTTAGATTCCCTTTATAAGTGATATCTTATGATAAGTTTCTCTTGCTGTCTAACTTATTTCACTCTCAATGACCATACATAAGTCCCCCTGAGTTGCTGCGACTGGCCTCATTTCATTGATTTCAGGGCTGAGTAATATTCCGTTGTCCTTAAGTACCAAATTTTCTTTCACCATTTTTTCCTTCCAAGGACTATTAAGCTGTACCCAAGTCGAGGCTGTTGTCAACATAGCAGCAGTAAACGGGGTGCCTGCGTTCTGTGGATTTTTGGTTTTTCCAACATATAGGCCCATGAGTGGAAGCGCCCTATGCTTTGTAGCTCTGTTTTTTAGATGTTTTAGGAAACACAGCACACTTCTCCAGAGTGGCCGTTGGCAATTTACATTCCCCCCTTCAGCGTAACAAGGCTCCCTTTTCTCCTCTCCTTGTCCTGCATATCTGGTTTTTACCCTTTGTGAGGATGGTCCTTTTTTCTGATTCGAAGTGATACCTCTTTGTAGTGTTGATTTGCATTGCCCGCTTCTTTGGTTGGCCAAAATGGGCGTATGCGTTTTTCCTGAATATATTCTGGAAGTTAAATTTGAGAGACAGCTTTTTTGTTTTAATTGATTAATTAATTAATTTATTTTTGGCCGTGTTGGGTCTTCGTTTCTGTGCGAAGGCTTTCTCTAGTTGTGGCAAGCGGGGGCCAGTCTTCATCGCGGTGTGCGGGCCTCTCACTATCGCGGCCTCTCTTGTTGCGTAGCACAGGCTCCAGAGGCGCAGGCTCAGTAGTTGTGGCTCACGGGCCTAGTTGCTCCGCGGCATGTGGGATCTTCCCAGACCAGGGCTCGAACCCGTGTCCCCTGCATTAGCAGGCAGATTCTCAACCACTGCACCACCAGGGAAGCCCCTTGAATAGTTTTGTATTTAAAATTTGTCTGTGGGGACTTCCCTGGTGACGCAGTGGTTAAGAGTCCGCCTGCCAATGCAGGGGACACGGGCTCGAGCCCTGGTCCGGGAAGCTCCCACATGCCGCAGAGCAACCAAGCCTGCGCGGCACAACTACTGAAGCCTGCGCGCCTAGAGCCCGTGCTCGCCCACAAGAGAAGCCACCGCAATGAGAAGCCCGTGCACCGCAACGAAGAGTAGCCCCGCTCGACGCAACTAGAGAAAGCCCACATGCAGCAACAAAGACCCAACGCAGCCAAACATAAATTAGAAACTAAAATAAAATTTGCCTCTGAATAACTTTGAGTGAATTTGGTATAAGTTGTAAAGTTTGCATCTACATTCACTTCATTCCAAATGGTTTCCAATTAATTGTTCCTTAACTACTTTTAGAAAACTTTTGGGATAGAGACTCCATTTTAGTTTGAATGTCCAATTTAATGGATTCAGCAGTCCTGTCAGTAGGGCACGCTGCCTCCAGTGACCTGTGAGGGAGGCGCGGCCTGCACTTCCTGCACTGACCACAGGGTGGCGCCGAGTTCGCCTCTCTGACCCACAGCACATGCTCGTTCCCTGCGAACTCGATTGTGAGGGCAGCTGAGAGGAGTTGAGCCTCCTCAGGTGCGGGGGCGGGGGCGGGGGCGGGCCCTTCGGGTAGGACGCCCGGCTCAGCGTCTCTGCTGAGAGGAGCTCGGTCTCCGTCTCCTTAGGACTCGCTGGGGTTTCGGCTTCAGGACAAAGTGGGGCTGCGTCCACGCTGACTAGGGAACTAGGTTTCCTGAGGACCCAGGTGATGCCTGAGGAAAAGGTGAAGAGACGGTGAGGAAAAGTGGGGAGAAGCTTCCTGTGGGCGACTGACCGTTGAGGGGGTCCGTCTTCGTGTGAGCGAGGGAGGGCTTGGCGTGGAAAGCTGGGTTTTTGGTCAGGTTTGTGTGCAGGGTAGCCAGCGTGAGTTATGGGGCGTCCAGTTTTCCCAGCACCATTTATCGTGGGGAGTGTCGTGCTCCTTGGTGTGTCCTTGGTCCCTGTGTCATAAATTCACCGACCCCGTCCGTGTGGGTTGAATTCTGGTCTCTCTGTCCTGTTCCTCTGGTCCCTGTGCCCGTTTTGAGCCAGTTCCACACTGTTTTGGTGACTGTAGCTTCTCAGCAGAGTGTGACGTCAGGGAGGGAGATGCCTCCAGCCCGTTCTCTTTTTTCAGGGTTTCTTTGGCTATTTGGGGTCCTTTGTGGTTCCCCACAGATATTAGGAGGATTTGCTCTATTTGGGGGGAAAATACCATGGAATTTTGGGAGGGATTGCATTCACTGAATCAAAAAGAAACAGATAATTTGAACAGACCAATCACTAGAGATGAACTAGAATCTGTAGTTTAAAAACTCTCCCACAGGGCTTCCCTGGTGGTGCAGTGGTTGAGGATCCACCTGCCAATGCAGGGGACATGGGTTCCATCCCTGATCCGGGAAGATCCCACATGCTGCGGAGCAACTAAGACTGTGTGCCACAACTACTGAGCCTGCGCTCTAGAGCCCAAGAGCCACAACTACTGAGCCCATGTGCCACAACTACTGAAGCCTGTGTGTCTAGGACCCGAGCTCCGCAATGAAGAGTAGCCCCTGCTCACCACAACTAGAGAAAGCCTGTGCACAGCAACAAAGGCCCAGTGCAGAGTTCTCAGAGCTCCCGGTACGAGCTTCTTCCCTTGGGTGGATTCTTGGCTTTTCTCCCAGCATGGCCCCCAAACACCAGTTTTCACTTCCACCCCAAGCAACGAAACCGAAGAAACTGAGACGGACTCCTGCCTCCAGGCCAGAGGAAACGTCTGCTTCTCCGAACTTGCCGAAGGAAGAAGAAGAACAGCAAGAAGCAGTTGAACATATTGATGAAGTACAAAATGAAATAGACAGACTTAACGAACAAGCCAGTGAGGAGATTTTGAAAGTAGAACAGAAATATAACAAACTCCGCCAACCATTTTTTCAGAAGAGGTCGGAATTGATCGCCAAAATCCCAAATTTTGGGGTAACAACATTTGTTCACCATCCACAAGTGTCTGCACTGCTTGGGGAGGAGGATGAAGAGGTGCTGCATTATTTGACAAGAGTCGAAGTGACAGAATTTGAAGATAGTAAATCAGGTTACAGAATAGATTTTTATTTTGATGAAAACCCTTACTTCGAAACTAAAGTTCTCTCCAAAGAATTTCATCTGAATGAGAGTGGTGATCCATCTTCAAAGTCCACTGAAATCAAATGGAAATCCGGAAAGGATCTGACAAAACGTGCAAGTCAAATGCAGAATAAAGCCAGCAGGAAGAGACAGCATGAGGAACCAGAAAGCTTCTTCACCTGGTTTACTGATCATTCTGATGCAGGTGCAGATGAGTTAGGAGAGGTCATCAAAGATGATATTTGGCCAAATCCATTACAGTACCACTTGGTTCCGGACATGGATGATGAGGAAGGGGAAGGAGAAGAAGATGATGATGATGATGAAGAGGAAGAAGGACTGGAAGATATTGATGAAGAAGGGGATAAGGATGAAGGAAGATGAAGGAGAAGATGACTAATGGAACACTGATGGATTCCAACCTTCCTTTTTTAATTTTCTCCAGTCCCTGGGAGCAAGTTGCAGTCTTTTTTTTTTTTTCCTCCTTCTACTCTTGTGCTCAGTTGCCTTGTGTTTGAGGTCTCTTTTCTCCTTTATACCATGGCTCACAACTTATTTTGGAGGGAAATACCTTGAGCAGAATTCAGTGGGAAAAGAATCTCTACCCCTTTCTGTTCCAGATTCATTTTTATCCCTTCCTGTCTCAACAAAAACTTTACGGAATCAACACCACCATGCTCTGTGGGAAAAAAGAAAAACCTTCTGCTCCCTTAGCTCTGCTGGAAGCTGGAGGGTGCTAGGCCCCTGTGTAGTAGTGCATAGAATTCTAGCTTTTTTCCTCCTTTCTCTGTATATTGGGCTCAGAGATTACACTGTGTCTCTATGTGAATATGGACAGTTAGCATTTACCAACATCTATCTGTCTACTTTCTCTTGTTTAAAAAAAGAAAAGAAAAACTTAAAAAAATGGGGTTATAGAAGGTCAGCAAAGGGTGGGTTTGAGATGTTTGGGTGGGTTAAGTGGGCATTTTGACAACATGGCTTCTCCTTTGGCATGTTTAATTGTGATGTTTAACGGACATCCTTGCAGTTTAAGATGACACTTTTAAAATAAAATTCTCTCCTAATGATGACTTGAGCCCTGCCACTCGATGGGAGAATCAGCAGAACCTGTGGGATCTTATTTGCAATTGACATTCTCTATTGTAATTTTGTTCCTGTTTAGTGTTATATTTTTCTTTCTGTTTCACTGGAAAGGAAAGATGATGCTCAGTTTGAAACGTTAAAAGTGTACAAGTTGCTTTGTTACAATAAAACTAAATGTGTACACACACACACACACAAAAACAAAGACCCGGTGCAGCCAAAAATAAAGTAAATAAAATAAATAAATTTATTTAAAAAAAAACTCCCCCACAAACAAAAGTCCAGGACCAGATGGCTTCATAGGCAAATTCTACCAAACATACGAAGAAGAACTTATACTGATCCTTCTCAAACTCTTCCAAAAAACTGAAGAGAAGGGAACACTCCCAAAGACATTCTATGAAGCCACCATCACCCTGATACCAAAACCAGACAAAGACACCACCAAAAAAGAAAATTACAGGCCAATATCTTTGATGAGTATAGATGCAAAAATTCTCAACCAAATATATAGCAAACTGGATCCAACAACACATAAAAAAGATCATACACCACAACCAAGTGGGATTCATCCCAGGTTCATAAGGATGGTTCAACATATGCAAATCAATCAATGTGATACACCACATAAACAAAAGTCAAAAACCACTTGATCATCTCAATAGATGCAGAAAAAACACTTGACAAAATTCAACATCCATTCATGATAAACACTCTTACCAAAGTGGGTATAGAGGGAATACATCTCAACATAATAAAAGCTATTTATGACAAACCCAGAGCCAATATAATACTCAATGGTGAAAAGTTGAAAGCCCTCCCGCTAAACTCTGGAATAAGACAAGGATACCCACTTCCACCTCTTCTATTCAACATAGTATTGGAAGTCCTAGCCACAGCAATCAGACAAGAAAAAGAAATAAAAGGTATCCAAATTGGAAGAGATAATATCGTCATTATATGCAGATGACATGACTCTATATGTAGAAAACCCTAAAGACTCCACACAAAAACTACGAGAACTGATCAGTGAATTCAGAAACGTAGCAGGATACAAGATTAACATACAGAAATCGGTTGCATTTCTTTACACCAACAATGAAATATCAGAAAGGGAATGTAAAATAAACAATACTTTCCAAAATCACACCCTCAGGACTTCCCTGGTGGTCCAGTGGCTAAGACTCCACAATCCCAATGCAGGGGGCCCGGGTTCCATCCCTGGTCAGGGAACTAGGTCTCACATGCCACAAGTAAGAGTGCGAATGCCGCAAATAAAGATCCCGCATGCCGCAACTAATGATCCCGCATGCCGCAACTAAAGATCCTGCACACAGCAATGAAGATCCCGCACGTGGCAGCCAAGACCCGGCGCAGCCAAATAAAGAAATATTGAAAAAGAAATTCACCTCCAAAAATAAAATACTTAGGAATAAATCTGACCAAGGAGGTGCAAGACTTGTATGCTGAGAGCTGTACAACGTTAAAGGAAACTGAAGATGATTCAAAGAAATGGAAAGATAGCCCATGCTCTTGGATTGGAAGAATTTATATTGTTAAAATGACTACACTACCCAAAGCAATCTACAGATTTAATGCAATCCCTATCAAATGACCCATGACATTTTTCACAGAACTAGAACAAATAATCCTAAAATTTATATGGAACCATAAAACACCCAGAATTGCCAAAGCAATCCTGAAGAAACAGAACAAAGCAACAGGCATAACTCTCCCAGACTTAAGACAATACTACAAAGCTATAGTAATCAAAACAGCATGGTATTGGCACAGAAACAGACATATGGATCAATGGAACAGAACAGAGAGCGCAGAAATTAACCCACACACCTAGAGTCAATTAGTTTTTGACAAAAAAGGCAAGAATATACAAAGGGAAAAAGCCTCTTCAGCAAGTGGTGCTGGGAAAGTTGGACAGCTGCATGTAAATCAATGAATTTAAAACACACCCTCTCACCATACACAAAAATAAACTCAAATAATGGCTTAAAGACTTAAACGTAAGACATGACACCATAAAACTCCTAGAAGAGAACACAGGCAAAACATTCTCTGACATAAATTGTACCAATGTTTTCTTAGGTCAGTCTCCCAAGGCAATAGGAATAAAAGCAAAAATAAACAAATGGGACCTAATCAAACATACAAGCTTTTGCACAGCAAAGGAAACCATTCATAAAATGAAAAGACGACCTACAAAACGGGAGAAAATATTTGCAAACAATGCAACCGAGAAGGGCTTGATTTCCAAAATATATAAACAGCTCACACAACTCAACAACAAAAAAATAAATGAACCAATCAAAACAGGGGCAGAAGACCTAAAAAGACATTTCTTCAAAGAAGAAATACAAATAGCTAATAGACACATGAAAAGATGCTCAAAATCACTAATTATTAGAGAAATGAAAATCAAAACTACAATAAGGTACCATCTCACACTGGTCAGAATGGCCATCATGAAAAACTCTACAAATAACAAATGCCGGAGAGGATGTGGAGAAAAGGGAACCCTCTTACACTGTTGGTGGGAATGTAAATTGCTACAGCCACTTTGGAGAACAGTATGGAGGTTCCTTAAAAAATTCAAAATTGAATTGCCATATGATCCAGCAATCCCACTCCTGGGCATATACCCAGACAAAACTCTAATCCAAAGAGATACATGCACCCCTATGTTCATAGCAGCACTATTCACAATAGCCAAGACAGGGAAACAACCTAAGTGTCCACTGACAGATGAATGGATAAAGAAGATGTGGTACATGTATACAATGCACTAGTACTCAGCCATAAAAAAGAACAAAATAATGCCATTTGCAGCAATATGGATGCAACTAGAGATTATCATACTAAGTGAAATAAGTCAGAAAGAGAAAGACAAATACCATATGATATCACTTCTATGTGGAATCTAAAATATGACACAAATGAACATACCTATGAAACAGAAACAGACTCATGGACATAGAGAACAGACTTGTGGCTGCCAAGGGGGAGGAGGTTGGGGGAGGGATGGAATGGGAGGTTGGGGTTAACAGATGTAAACTATTAAACATGGAATGGATAAACAAGGCCCTACTGTATAGCACAGGGAACTATATCCGGTATACTATGATAAACCATAACGGAAAAGAATATAAACGGAAAAGAATATACAAAAAGAATGTATATATATGTATAACTCAGTCACTTTGCTAGTTTCTAGTAGTCAGATAGATGTTTTTTCTGTGAATAGAGGGTGCTGAGTCCAGTTCCTTGAACAATGAGTATGTCTTGGCGATTACATTATTGGCGTATGGAACGGTATCTGTGCCAATTTCAACCTCCTGGTTTATGCATCACCGCACCACGCTTTTCCCCTTAAGCAGCCATAAGTGTGTTTTGTAAATGTGTGATGGTGTTCTGTTTGTAATTCAGTTCATGGTTGGCGATTTTTAGATTCCCTTTATAAGTGATATCTTATGATAAGTTTCTCTTGCTGTCTAACTTATTTCACTCTCAATGACCATACATAAGTCCCCCTGAGTTGCTGCGACTGGCCTCATTTCATTGATTTCAGGGCTGAGTAATACTCCGTTGTCCTTAAGTACCAAATTTTCTTTCACCATTTTTTCCTTCCAAGGACTATTAAGCTGTACCCAAGTCGAGGCTGTTGTCAACATAGCAGCAGTAAACGGGGTGCCTGCGTTCTGTGGATTTTTGGTTTTTCCAACATATAGGCCCATGAGTGGAAGCGCCCTATGCTTTGTAGCTCTGTTTTTTAGATGTTTTAGGAAACACAGCACACTTCTCCAGAGTGGCCGTTGGCAATTTACATTCCCCCCTTCAGCGTAACAAGGCTCCCTTTTCTCCTCTCCTTGTCCTGCATATCTGGTTTTTACCCTTTGTGAGGATGGTCCTTTTTTCTGAGTCGAAGTGATACCTCTTTGTAGTGTTGATTTGCATTGCCCGCTTCTTTGGTTGGCCAAAATGGGCGTATGCGTTTTTCCTGAATATATTCTGGAAGTTAAATTTGAGAGACAGCTTTTTTGTTTTAATTGATTAATTAATTAATTAATTTTTGGCCGTGTTGGGTCTTCGTTTCTGTGCGAAGGCTTTCTCTAGTTGTGGCAAGCGGGGGCCAGTCTTCATCGCGGTGTGCAGGCCTCCCACTATCGCGGCCTCTCTTGTTGCGTAGCACAGGCTCCAGAGGCGCAGGCTCAGTAGTTGTGGCTCACGGGCCTAGTTGCTCCGCGGCATGTGGGATCTTCCCAGACCAGGGCTCGAACCCGTGTCCCCTGCATTAGCAGGCAGATTCTCAACCACTGCACCACCAGGGAAGCCCCTTGAATAGTTTTGTATTTAAGATTTGTCTGTGGGGACTTCCCTGGTGACGCAGTGGTTAAGAGTCCGCCTGCCAATGCAGGGGACACGGGCTCGAGCCCTGGTCCGGGAAGCTCCCACATGCCGCAGAGCAACCAAGCCTGCGCGGCACAACTACTGAAGCCTGCGCGCCTAGAGCCCGTGCTCGCCCACAAGAGAAGCCACCGCAATGAGAAGCCCGTGCACCGCAACGAAGAGTAGCCCCGCTCGACGCAACTAGAGAAAGCCCACATGCAGCAACAAAGACCCAACGCAGCCAAACATAAATTAGAAACTAAAATAAAATTTGCCTCTGAATAACTTTGAGTGAATTTGGTATAAGTTGTAAAGTTTGCATCTACATTCACTTCATTCCAAATGGTTTCCAATTAATTGTTCCTTAACTACTTTTAGAAAACTTTTGGGATAGAGACTCCATTTTAGTTTGAATGTCCAATTTAATGGATTCAGCAGTCCTGTCAGTAGGGCACGCTGCCTCCAGTGACCTGTGAGGGAGGCGCGGCCTGCACTTCCTGCACTGACCACAGGGTGGCGCCGAGTTCGCCTCTCTGACCCACAGCGCATGCTCGTTCCCTGCGAACTCGATTGTGAGGGCAGCTGAGAGGAGTTGAGCCTCCTCAGGCGCGGGGGCGGGGGCCTTCGGGTAGGACGCCCGGCTCAGCGTCTCTGCTGAGAGGAGCTCGGTCTCCGTCTCCTTAGGACTCGCTGGGGTTTCGGCTTCAGGACAAAGTGGGGCTGCGTCCACGCTGACTAGGGAACTAGGTTTCCTGAGGACCCAGGTGATGCCTGAGGAAAAGGTGAAGAGACGGTGAGGAAAAGTGGGGAGAAGCTTCCTGTGGGCGACTGACCGTTGAGGGGGTCCGTCTTCGTGTGAGCGAGGGAGGGCTTGGCGTGGAAAGCTGGGTTTTTGGTCAGGTTTGTGTGCAGGGTAGCCAGCGTGAGTTATGGGGCGTCCAGTTTTCCCAGCACCATTTATCGTGGGGAGTGTCGTGCTCCTTGGTGTGTCCTTGGTCCCTGTGTCATAAATTCACCGACCCCGTCCGTGTGGGTTGAATTCTGGTCTCTCTGTCCTGTTCCTCTGGTCCCTGTGCCCGTTTTGAGCCAGTTCCACACTGTTTTGGTGACTGTAGCTTCTCAGCAGAGTGTGACGTCAGGGAGGGAGATGCCTCCAGCCCGTTCTCTTTTTTCAGGGTTTCTTTGGCTATTTGGGGTCTTTGTGGTTCCCCACAGATATTAGGAGGATTTGCTCTATTTGGGGGGAAAATACCATGGAATTTTGGGAGGGATTGCATTCACTGAATCAAAAAGAAACAGATAATTTGAACAGACCAATCACTACAGATGAACTAGAATCTGTAGTTTAAAAACTCTCCCACAGGGCTTCCCTGGTGGTGCAGTGGTTGAGGATCCACCTGCCAATGCAGGGGACATGGGTTCCATCCCTGATCCGGGAAGATCCCACATGCTGCGGAGCAACTAAGACTGTGTGCCACAACTACTGAGCCTGCGCTCTAGAGCCCAAGAGCCACAACTACTGAGCCCATGTGCCACAACTACTGAAGCCTGTGTGTCTAGGACCCGAGCTCCGCAATGAAGAGTAGCCCCTGCTCACCACAACTAGAGAAAGCCTGTGCACAGCAACAAAGGCCCAGTGCAGAGTTCTCAGAGCTCCCGGTACGAGCTTCTTCCCTTGGGTGGATTCTTGGCTTTTCTCCCAGCATGGCCCCCAAACACCAGTTTTCACTTCCACCCCAAGCAACGAAACCGAAGAAACTGAGACGGACTCCTGCCTCCAGGCCAGAGGAAACGTCTGCTTCTCCGAACTTGCCGAAGGAAGAAGAAGAACAGCAAGAAGCAGTTGAACATATTGATGAAGTACAAAATGAAATAGACAGACTTAACGAACAAGCCAGTGAGGAGATTTTGAAAGTAGAACAGAAATATAACAAACTCCGCCAACCATTTTTTCAGAGGAGGTCGGAATTGATCGCCAAAATCCCAAATTTTGGGGTAACAACATTTGTTCACCATCCACAAGTGTCTGCACTGCTTGGGGAGGAGGATGAAGAGGTGCTGCATTATTTGACAAGAGTCGAAGTGACAGAATTTGAAGATAGTAAATCAGGTTACAGAATAGATTTTTATTTTGATGAAAACCCTTACTTCGAAACTAAAGTTCTCTCCAAAGAATTTCATCTGAATGAGAGTGGTGATCCATCTTCAAAGTCCACTGAAATCAAATGGAAATCCGGAAAGGATCTGACAAAACGTGCAAGTCAAACGCAGAATAAAGCCAGCAGGAAGAGACAGCATGAGGAACCAGAAAGCTTCTTCACCTGGTTTACTGATCATTCTGAGGCAGGTGCAGATGAGTTAGGAGAGGTCATCAAAGATGATATTTGGCCAAATCCATTACAGTACCACTTGGTTCCGGACATGGATGATGAGGAAGGGGAAGGAGAAGAAGATGATGATGATGATGAAGAGGAAGAAGGACTGGAAGATACTGATGAAGAAGGGGATAAGGATGAAGGAAGATGAAGGAGAAGATGACTAATGGAACACTGATGGATTCCAACCTTCCTTTTTTAATTTTCTCCAGTCCCTGGGAGCAAGTTGCAGTCTTTTTTTTTTTTTCCTCCTTCTCCTCTTGTGCTCAGTTGCCCTGTGTTTGAGGTCTCTTTTCTCCTTTATACCATGGCTCACAACTTATTTTGGGGGGAAATACCTTGAGCAGAATTCAGTGGGAAAAGAATCTCTACCCCTTTCTGTTCCAGATTCATTTTTATCCCTTCCTGTCTCAAGAAAAACTTTACGGAACCAACACCACCATGCTCTGTGGGAAAAAAGAAAAACCTTCTGCTCCCTTAGCTCTGCTGGAAGCTGGAGGGTGCTAGGCCCCTGTGTAGTAGTGCATAGAATTCTAGCTTTTTTCCTCCTTTCTCTGTATATTGGGCTCAGAGATTACACTGTGTCTCTATGTGAATATGGACAGTTAGCATTTACCAACATCTATCTGTCTACTTTCTCTTGTTTAAAAAAAGAAAAGAAAAACTTAAAAAAATGGGGTTATAGAAGGTCAGCAAAGGGTGGGTTTGAGATGTTTGGGTGGGTTAAGTGGGCATTTTGACAACATGGCTTCTCCTTTGGCATGTTTAATTGTGATGTTTAACGGACATCCTTGCAGTTTAAGATGACACTTTTAAAATAAAATTCTCTCCTAATGATGACTTGAGCCCTGCCACTCGATGGGAGAATCAGCAGAACCTGTGGGATCTTATTTGCAATTGACATTCTCTATTGTAATTTTGTTCCTGTTTAGTGTTATATTTTTCTTTCTGTTTCACTGGAAAGGAAAGATGATGCTCAGTTTGAAACGTTAAAAGTGTACAAGTTGCTTTGTTACAATAAAACTAAATGTGTACACACACACACACACAAAAACAAAGACCCGGTGCAGCCAAAAATAAAGTAAATAAAATAAATAAATTTATTTAAAAAAAAACTCCCCCACAAACAAAAGTCCAGGACCAGATGGCTTCATAGGCAAATTCTACCAAACATACGAAGAAGAACTTATACTGATCCTTCTCAAACTCTTCCAAAAAACTGAAGAGAAGGGAACACTCCCAAAGACATTCTATGAAGCCACCATCACCCTGATACCAAAACCAGACAAAGACACCACCAAAAAAGAAAATTACAGGCCAATATCTTTGATGAGTATAGATGCAAAAATTCTCAACCAAATATATAGCAAACTGGATCCAACAACACATAAAAAAGATCATACACCACAACCAAGTGGGATTCATCCCAGGTTCATAAGGATGGTTCAACATATGCAAATCAATCAATGTGATACACCACATAAACAAAAGTCAAAAACCACTTGATCATCTCAATAGATGCAGAAAAAACACTTGACAAAATTCAACATCCATTCATGATAAACACTCTTACCAAAGTGGGTATAGAGGGAATACATCTCAACATAATAAAAGCTATTTATGACAAACCCAGAGCCAATATAATACTCAATGGTGAAAAGTTGAAAGCCCTCCCGCTAAACTCTGGAATAAGACAAGGATACCCACTTCCACCTCTTCTATTCAACATAGTATTGGAAGTCCTAGCCACAGCAATCAGACAAGAAAAAGAAATAAAAGGTATCCAAATTGGAAGAGATAATATCGTCATTATATGCAGATGACATGACTCTATATGTAGAAAACCCTAAAGACTCCACACAAAAACTACGAGAACTGATCAGTGAATTCAGAAACGTAGCAGGATACAAGATTAACATACAGAAATCGGTTGCATTTCTTTACACCAACAATGAAATATCAGAAAGGGAATGTAAAATAAACGATACTTTCCAAAATCACACCCTCAGGACTTCCCTGGTGGTCCAGTGGCTAAGACTCCACAATCCCAATGCAGGGGGCCCGGGTTCCATCCCTGGTCAGGGAACTAGGTCTCACATGCCACAAGTAAGAGTGCGAATGCCGCAAATAAAGATCCCGCATGCCGCAACTAATGATCCCGCATGCCGCAACTAAAGATCCTGCACGCAGCAATGAAGATCCCGCACGTGGCAGCCAAGACCCGGCGCAGCCAAATAAAGAAATATTGAAAAAGAAATTCACCTCCAAAAATAAAATACTTAGGAATAAATCTGACCAAGGAGGTGCAAGACTTGTATGCTGAGAGCTGTACAACGTTAAAGGAAACTGAAGATGATTCAAAGAAATGGAAAGATAGCCCATGCTCTTGGATTGGAAGAATTTATATTGTTAAAATGACTACACTACCCAAAGCAATCTACAGATTTAATGCAATCCCTATCAAATGACCCATGACATTTTTCACAGAACTAGAACAAATAATCCTAAAATTTATATGGAACCATAAAACACCCAGAATTGCCAAAGCAATCCTGAAGAAACAGAACAAAGCAACAGGCATAACTCTCCCAGACTTAAGACAATACTACAAAGCTATAGTAATCAAAACAGCATGGTATTGGCTGGCACAAAAACAGACATATGGATCAATGGAACAGAACAGAGAGCGCAGAAATTAACCCACACACCTAGAGTCAATTAGTTTTTGACAAAAAAGGCAAGAATATACAAAGGGAAAAAGCCTCTTCAGCAAGTGGTGCTGGGAAAGTTGGACAGCTGCATGTAAATCAATGAATTTAAAACACACCCTCTCACCATACACAAAAATAAACTCAAATAATGGCTTAAAGACTTAAACGTAAGACATGACACCATAAAACTCCTAGAAGAGAACACAGGCAAAACATTCTCTGACATAAATTGTACCAATGTTTTCTTAGGTCAGTCTCCCAAGGCAATAGGAATAAAAGCAAAAATAAACAAATGGGACCTAATCAAACATACAAGCTTTTGCACAGCAAAGGAAACCATTCATAAAATGAAAAGACGACCTACAAAACGGGAGAAAATATTTGCAAACAATGCAACCGAGAAGGGCTTGATTTCCAAAATATATAAACAGCTCACACAACTCAACAACAAAAAAATAAATGAACCAATCAAAACAGGGGCAGAAGACCTAAAAAGACATTTCTTCAAAGAAGAAATACAAATAGCTAATAGACACATGAAAAGATGCTCAAAATCACTAATTATTAGAGAAATGAAAATCAAAACTACAATAAGGTACCATCTCACACTGGTCAGAATGGCCATCATGAAAAACTCTACAAATAACAAATGCCGGAGAGGATGTGGAGAAAAGGGAACCCTCTTACACTGTTGGTGGGAATGTAAATTGCTACAGCCACTTTGGAGAACAGTATGGAGGTTCCTTAAAAAATTCAAAATTGAATTGCCATATGATCCAGCAATCCCACTCCTGGGCATATACCCAGACAAAACTCTAATCCAAAGAGATACATGCACCCCTATGTTCATAGCAGCACTATTCACAATAGCCAAGACAGGGAAACAACCTAAGTGTCCACTGACAGATGAATGGATAAAGAAGATGTGGTACATGTATACAATGCACTAGTACTCAGCCATAAAAAAGAACAAAATAATGCCATTTGCAGCAATATGGATGCAACTAGAGATTATCATACTAAGTGAAATAAGTCAGAAAGAGAAAGACAAATACCATATGATATCACTTCTATGTGGAATCTAAAATATGACACAAATGAACATACCTATGAAACAGAAACAGACTCATGGACATAGAGAACAGACTTGTGGCTGCCAAGGGGGAGGAGGTTGGGGGAGGGATGGAATGGGAGGTTGGGGTTAACAGATGTAAACTATTAAACATGGAATGGATAAACAAGGCCCTACTGTATAGCACAGGGAACTATATCCGGTATACTATGATAAACCATAACGGAAAAGAATATAAACGGAAAAGAATATACAAAAAGAATGTATATATATGTATAACTCAGTCACTTTGCTAGTTTCTAGTAGTCAGATAGATGTTTTTTCTGTGAATAGAGGGTGCTGAGTCCAGTTCCTTGAACAATGAGTATGTCTTGGCGATTACATTATTGGCGTATGGAACGGTATCTGTGCCAATTTCAACCTCCTGGTTTATGCATCACCGCACCACGCTTTTCCCCTTAAGCAGCCATAAGTGTGTTTTGTAAATGTGTGATGGTGTTCTGTTTGTAATTCAGTTCATGGTTGGCGATTTTTAGATTCCCTTTATAAGTGATATCTTATGATAAGTTTCTCTTGCTGTCTAACTTATTTCACTCTCAATGACCATACATAAGTCCCCCTGAGTTGCTGCGACTGGCCTCATTTCATTGATTTCAGGGCTGAGTAATACTCCGTTGTCCTTAAGTACCAAATTTTCTTTCACCATTTTTTCCTTCCAAGGACTATTAAGCTGTACCCAAGTCGAGGCTGTTGTCAACATAGCAGCAGTAAACGGGGTGCCTGCGTTCTGTGGATTTTTGGTTTTTCCAACATATAGGCCCATGAGTGGAAGCGCCCTATGCTTTGTAGCTCTGTTTTTTAGATGTTTTAGGAAACACAGCACACTTCTCCAGAGTGGCCGTTGGCAATTTACATTCCCCCCTTCAGCGTAACAAGGCTCCCTTTTCTCCTCTCCTTGTCCTGCATATCTGGTTTTTACCCTTTGTGAGGATGGTCCTTTTTTCTGAGTCGAAGTGATACCTCTTTGTAGTGTTGATTTGCATTGCCCGCTTCTTTGGTTGGCCAAAATGGGCGTATGCGTTTTTCCTGAATATATTCTGGAAGTTAAATTTGAGAGACAGCTTTTTTGTTTTAATTGATTAATTAATTAATTAATTTTTGGCCGTGTTGGGTCTTCGTTTCTGTGCGAAGGCTTTCTCTAGTTGTGGCAAGCGGGGGCCAGTCTTCATCGCGGTGTGCAGGCCTCCCACTATCGCGGCCTCTCTTGTTGCGTAGCACAGGCTCCAGAGGCGCAGGCTCAGTAGTTGTGGCTCACGGGCCTAGTTGCTCCGCGGCATGTGGGATCTTCCCAGACCAGGGCTCGAACCCGTGTCCCCTGCATTAGCAGGCAGATTCTCAACCACTGCACCACCAGGGAAGCCCCTTGAATAGTTTTGTATTTAAGATTTGTCTGTGGGGACTTCCCTGGTGACGCAGTGGTTAAGAGTCCGCCTGCCAATGCAGGGGACACGGGCTCGAGCCCTGGTCCGGGAAGCTCCCACATGCCGCAGAGCAACCAAGCCTGCGCGGCACAACTACTGAAGCCTGCGCGCCTAGAGCCCGTGCTCGCCCACAAGAGAAGCCACCGCAATGAGAAGCCCGTGCACCGCAACGAAGAGTAGCCCCGCTCGACGCAACTAGAGAAAGCCCACATGCAGCAACAAAGACCCAACGCAGCCAAACATAAATTAGAAACTAAAATAAAATTTGCCTCTGAATAACTTTGAGTGAATTTGGTATAAGTTGTAAAGTTTGCATCTACATTCACTTCATTCCAAATGGTTTCCAATTAATTGTTCCTTAACTACTTTTAGAAAACTTTTGGGATAGAGACTCCATTTTAGTTTGAATGTCCAATTTAATGGATTCAGCAGTCCTGTCAGTAGGGCACGCTGCCTCCAGTGACCTGTGAGGGAGGCGCGGCCTGCACTTCCTGCACTGACCACAGGGTGGCGCCGAGTTCGCCTCTCTGACCCACAGCGCATGCTCGTTCCCTGCGAACTCGATTGTGAGGGCAGCTGAGAGGAGTTGAGCCTCCTCAGGCGCGGGGGCGGGGGCCTTCGGGTAGGACGCCCGGCTCAGCGTCTCTGCTGAGAGGAGCTCGGTCTCCGTCTCCTTAGGACTCGCTGGGGTTTCGGCTTCAGGACAAAGTGGGGCTGCGTCCACGCTGACTAGGGAACTAGGTTTCCTGAGGACCCAGGTGATGCCTGAGGAAAAGGTGAAGAGACGGTGAGGAAAAGTGGGGAGAAGCTTCCTGTGGGCGACTGACCGTTGAGGGGGTCCGTCTTCGTGTGAGCGAGGGAGGGCTTGGCGTGGAAAGCTGGGTTTTTGGTCAGGTTTGTGTGCAGGGTAGCCAGCGTGAGTTATGGGGCGTCCAGTTTTCCCAGCACCATTTATCGTGGGGAGTGTCGTGCTCCTTGGTGTGTCCTTGGTCCCTGTGTCATAAATTCACCGACCCCGTCCGTGTGGGTTGAATTCTGGTCTCTCTGTCCTGTTCCTCTGGTCCCTGTGCCCGTTTTGAGCCAGTTCCACACTGTTTTGGTGACTGTAGCTTCTCAGCAGAGTGTGACGTCAGGGAGGGAGATGCCTCCAGCCCGTTCTCTTTTTTCAGGGTTTCTTTGGCTATTTGGGGTCTTTGTGGTTCCCCACAGATATTAGGAGGATTTGCTCTATTTGGGGGGAAAATACCATGGAATTTTGGGAGGGATTGCATTCACTGAATCAAAAAGAAACAGATAATTTGAACAGACCAATCACTACAGATGAACTAGAATCTGTAGTTTAAAAACTCTCCCACAGGGCTTCCCTGGTGGTGCAGTGGTTGAGGATCCACCTGCCAATGCAGGGGACATGGGTTCCATCCCTGATCCGGGAAGATCCCACATGCTGCGGAGCAACTAAGACTGTGTGCCACAACTACTGAGCCTGCGCTCTAGAGCCCAAGAGCCACAACTACTGAGCCCATGTGCCACAACTACTGAAGCCTGTGTGTCTAGGACCCGAGCTCCGCAATGAAGAGTAGCCCCTGCTCACCACAACTAGAGAAAGCCTGTGCACAGCAACAAAGGCCCAGTGCAGAGTTCTCAGAGCTCCCGGTACGAGCTTCTTCCCTTGGGTGGATTCTTGGCTTTTCTCCCAGCATGGCCCCCAAACACCAGTTTTCACTTCCACCCCAAGCAACGAAACCGAAGAAACTGAGACGGACTCCTGCCTCCAGGCCAGAGGAAACGTCTGCTTCTCCGAACTTGCCGAAGGAAGAAGAAGAACAGCAAGAAGCAGTTGAACATATTGATGAAGTACAAAATGAAATAGACAGACTTAACGAACAAGCCAGTGAGGAGATTTTGAAAGTAGAACAGAAATATAACAAACTCCGCCAACCATTTTTTCAGAGGAGGTCGGAATTGATCGCCAAAATCCCAAATTTTGGGGTAACAACATTTGTTCACCATCCACAAGTGTCTGCACTGCTTGGGGAGGAGGATGAAGAGGTGCTGCATTATTTGACAAGAGTCGAAGTGACAGAATTTGAAGATAGTAAATCAGGTTACAGAATAGATTTTTATTTTGATGAAAACCCTTACTTCGAAACTAAAGTTCTCTCCAAAGAATTTCATCTGAATGAGAGTGGTGATCCATCTTCAAAGTCCACTGAAATCAAATGGAAATCCGGAAAGGATCTGACAAAACGTGCAAGTCAAACGCAGAATAAAGCCAGCAGGAAGAGACAGCATGAGGAACCAGAAAGCTTCTTCACCTGGTTTACTGATCATTCTGAGGCAGGTGCAGATGAGTTAGGAGAGGTCATCAAAGATGATATTTGGCCAAATCCATTACAGTACCACTTGGTTCCGGACATGGATGATGAGGAAGGGGAAGGAGAAGAAGATGATGATGATGATGAAGAGGAAGAAGGACTGGAAGATACTGATGAAGAAGGGGATAAGGATGAAGGAAGATGAAGGAGAAGATGACTAATGGAACACTGATGGATTCCAACCTTCCTTTTTTAATTTTCTCCAGTCCCTGGGAGCAAGTTGCAGTCTTTTTTTTTTTTTCCTCCTTCTCCTCTTGTGCTCAGTTGCCCTGTGTTTGAGGTCTCTTTTCTCCTTTATACCATGGCTCACAACTTATTTTGGGGGGAAATACCTTGAGCAGAATTCAGTGGGAAAAGAATCTCTACCCCTTTCTGTTCCAGATTCATTTTTATCCCTTCCTGTCTCAAGAAAAACTTTACGGAACCAACACCACCATGCTCTGTGGGAAAAAAGAAAAACCTTCTGCTCCCTTAGCTCTGCTGGAAGCTGGAGGGTGCTAGGCCCCTGTGTAGTAGTGCATAGAATTCTAGCTTTTTTCCTCCTTTCTCTGTATATTGGGCTCAGAGATTACACTGTGTCTCTATGTGAATATGGACAGTTAGCATTTACCAACATCTATCTGTCTACTTTCTCTTGTTTAAAAAAAGAAAAGAAAAACTTAAAAAAATGGGGTTATAGAAGGTCAGCAAAGGGTGGGTTTGAGATGTTTGGGTGGGTTAAGTGGGCATTTTGACAACATGGCTTCTCCTTTGGCATGTTTAATTGTGATGTTTAACGGACATCCTTGCAGTTTAAGATGACACTTTTAAAATAAAATTCTCTCCTAATGATGACTTGAGCCCTGCCACTCGATGGGAGAATCAGCAGAACCTGTGGGATCTTATTTGCAATTGACATTCTCTATTGTAATTTTGTTCCTGTTTAGTGTTATATTTTTCTTTCTGTTTCACTGGAAAGGAAAGATGATGCTCAGTTTGAAACGTTAAAAGTGTACAAGTTGCTTTGTTACAATAAAACTAAATGTGTACACACACACACACACAAAAACAAAGACCCGGTGCAGCCAAAAATAAAGTAAATAAAATAAATAAATTTATTTTAAAAAAAACTCCCCCACAAACAAAAGTCCAGGACCAGATGGCTTCATAGGCAAATTCTACCAAACATACGAAGAAGAACTTATACTGATCCTTCTCAAACTCTTCCAAAAAACTGAAGAGAAGGGAACACTCCCAAAGACATTCTATGAAGCCACCATCACCCTGATACCAAAACCAGACAAAGACACCACCAAAAAAGAAAATTACAGGCCAATATCTTTGATGAGTATAGATGCAAAAATTCTCAACCAAATATATAGCAAACTGGATCCAACAACACATAAAAAAGATCATACACCACAACCAAGTGGGATTCATCCCAGGTTCATAAGGATGGTTCAACATATGCAAATCAATCAATGTGATACACCACATAAACAAAAGTCAAAAACCACTTGATCATCTCAATAGATGCAGAAAAAACACTTGACAAAATTCAACATCCATTCATGATAAACACTCTTACCAAAGTGGGTATAGAGGGAATACATCTCAACATAATAAAAGCTATTTATGACAAACCCAGAGCCAATATAATACTCAATGGTGAAAAGTTGAAAGCCCTCCCGCTAAACTCTGGAATAAGACAAGGATACCCACTTCCACCTCTTCTATTCAACATAGTATTGGAAGTCCTAGCCACAGCAATCAGACAAGAAAAAGAAATAAAAGGTATCCAAATTGGAAGAGATAATATCGTCATTATATGCAGATGACATGACTCTATATGTAGAAAACCCTAAAGACTCCACACAAAAACTACGAGAACTGATCAGTGAATTCAGAAACGTAGCAGGATACAAGATTAACATACAGAAATCGGTTGCATTTCTTTACACCAACAATGAAATATCAGAAAGGGAATGTAAAATAAACGATACTTTCCAAAATCACACCCTCAGGACTTCCCTGGTGGTCCAGTGGCTAAGACTCCACAATCCCAATGCAGGGGGCCCGGGTTCCATCCCTGGTCAGGGAACTAGGTCTCACATGCCACAAGTAAGAGTGCGAATGCCGCAAATAAAGATCCCGCATGCCGCAACTAATGATCCCGCATGCCGCAACTAAAGATCCTGCACGCAGCAATGAAGATCCCGCACGTGGCAGCCAAGACCCGGCGCAGCCAAATAAAGAAATATTGAAAAAGAAATTCACCTCCAAAAATAAAATACTTAGGAATAAATCTGACCAAGGAGGTGCAAGACTTGTATGCTGAGAGCTGTACAACGTTAAAGGAAACTGAAGATGATTCAAAGAAATGGAAAGATAGCCCATGCTCTTGGATTGGAAGAATTTATATTGTTAAAATGACTACACTACCCAAAGCAATCTACAGATTTAATGCAATCCCTATCAAATGACCCATGACATTTTTCACAGAACTAGAACAAATAATCCTAAAATTTATATGGAACCATAAAACACCCAGAATTGCCAAAGCAATCCTGAAGAAACAGAACAAAGCAACAGGCATAACTCTCCCAGACTTAAGACAATACTACAAAGCTATAGTAATCAAAACAGCATGGTATTGGCTGGCACAAAAACAGACATATGGATCAATGGAACAGAACAGAGAGCGCAGAAATTAACCCACACACCTAGAGTCAATTAGTTTTTGACAAAAAAGGCAAGAATATACAAAGGGAAAAAGCCTCTTCAGCAAGTGGTGCTGGGAAAGTTGGACAGCTGCATGTAAATCAATGAATTTAAAACACACCCTCTCACCATACACAAAAATAAACTCAAATAATGGCTTAAAGACTTAAACGTAAGACATGACACCATAAAACTCCTAGAAGAGAACACAGGCAAAACATTCTCTGACATAAATTGTACCAATGTTTTCTTAGGTCAGTCTCCCAAGGCAATAGGAATAAAAGCAAAAATAAACAAATGGGACCTAATCAAACATACAAGCTTTTGCGCAGCAAAGGAAACCATTCATAAAATGAAAAGACGACCTACAAAACGGGAGAAAATATTTGCAAACAATGCAACCGAGAAGGGCTTGATTTCCAAAATATATAAACAGCTCACACAACTCAACAACAAAAAAATAAATGAACCAATCAAAACAGGGGCAGAAGACCTAAAAAGACATTTCTTCAAAGAAGAAATACAAATAGCTAATAGACACATGAAAAGATGCTCAAAATCACTAATTATCAGAGAAATGAAAATCAAAACTACAATAAGGTACCATCTCACACTGGTCAGAATGGCCATCATGAAAAACTCTACAAATAACAAATGCCGGAGAGGATGTGGAGAAAAGGGAACCCTCTTACACTGTTGGTGGGAATGTAAATTGCTACAGCCACTTTGGAGAACAGTATGGAGGTTCCTTAAAAAATTCAAAATTGAATTGCCATATGATCCAGCAATCCCACTCCTGGGCATATACCCAGACAAAACTCTAATCCAAAGAGATACATGCACCCCTATGTTCATAGCAGCAGTATTCACAATAGCCAAGACAGGGAAACAACCTAAGTGTCCACTGACAGATGAATGGATAAAGAAGATGTGGTACATGTATACAATGCACTAGTACTCAGCCATAAAAAAGAACAAAATAATGCCATTTGCAGCAACATGGATGCAACTAGAGATTATCATACTAAGTGAAATAAGTCAGAAAGAGAAAGACAAATACCATATGATATCACTTCTATGTGGAATCTAAAATATGACACAAATGAACATACCTATGAAACAGAAACAGACTCATGGACATAGAGAACAGACTTGTGGCTGCCAAGGGGGAGGAGGTTGGGGGAGGGATGGAATGGGAGGTTGGGGTTAACAGATGTAAACTATTAAACATGGAATGGATAAACAAGGCCCTACTGTATAGCACAGGGAACTATATCCGGTATACTATGATAAACCATAACGGAAAAGAATATAAACGGAAAAGAATATACAAAAAGAATGTATATATATGTATAACTCAATCACTTTGCTAGTTTCTAGTAGTCAGATAGATGTTTTTTCTGTGAATAGAGGGTGCTGAGTCCAGTTCCTTGAACAATGATTATGTCTTGGCGATTACATTATTGGCGTATGGAACGGTATCTGTGCCAATTTCAACCTCCTGGTTTATGCATCACCGCACCACGCTTTTCCCCTTAAGCAGCCATAAGTGTGTTTTGTAAATGTGTGATGGTGTTCTGTTTGTAATTCAGTTCATGGTTGGCGATTTTTAGATTCCCTTTATAAGTGATATCTTATGATAAGTTTCTCTTGCTGTCTAACTTATTTCACTCTCAATGACCATACATAAGTCCCCCTGAGTTGCTGCGACTGGCCTCATTTCATTGATTTCAGGGCTGAGTAATATTCCGTTGTCCTTAAGTACCAAATTTTCTTTCACCATTTTTTCCTTCCAAGGACTATTAAGCTGTACCCAAGTCGAGGCTGTTGTCAACATAGCAGCAGTAAACGGGGTGCCTGCGTTCTGTGGATTTTTGGTTTTTCCAACATATAGGCCCATGAGTGGAAGCGCCCTATGCTTTGTAGCTCTGTTTTTTAGATGTTTTAGGAAACACAGCACACTTCTCCAGAGTGGCCGTTGGCAATTTACATTCCCCCCTTCAGCGTAACAAGGCTCCCTTTTCTCCTCTCCTTGTCCTGCATATCTGGTTTTTACCCTTTGTGAGGATGGTCCTTTTTTCTGATTCGAAGTGATACCTCTTTGTAGTGTTGATTTGCATTGCCCGCTTCTTTGGTTGGCCAAAATGGGCGTATGCGTTTTTCCTGAATATATTCTGGAAGTTAAATTTGAGAGACAGCTTTTTTGTTTTAACTGATTAATTAATTAATTTATTTTTGGCCGTGTTGGGTCTTCGTTTCTGTGCGAAGGCTTTCTCTAGTTGTGGCAAGCGGGGGCCAGTCTTCATCGCGGTGTGCGGGCCTCTCACTATCGCGGCCTCTCTTGTTGCGTAGCACAGGCTCCAGAGGCGCAGGCTCAGTAGTTGTGGCTCACGGGCCTAGTTGCTCCGCGGCATGTGGGATCTTCCCAGACCAGGGCTCGAACCCGTGTCCCCTGCATTAGCAGGCAGATTCTCAACCACTGCACCACCAGGGAAGCCCCTTGAATAGTTTTGTATTTAAAATTTGTCTGTGGGGACTTCCCTGGTGACGCAGTGGTTAAGAGTCCGCCTGCCAATGCAGGGGACACGGGCTCGAGCCCTGGTCCGGGAAGCTCCCACATGCCGCAGAGCAACCAAGCCTGCGCGGCACAACTACTGAAGCCTGCGCGCCTAGAGCCCGTGCTCGCCCACAAGAGAAGCCACCGCAATGAGAAGCCCGTGCACCGCAACGAAGAGTAGCCCCGCTCGACGCAACTAGAGAAAGCCCACATGCAGCAACGAAGACCCAACGCAGCCAAACATAAATTAGAAACTAAAATAAAATTTGCCTCTGAATAACTTTGAGTGAATTTGGTATAAGTTGTAAAGTTTGCATCTACATTCACTTCATTCCAAATGGTTTCCAATTAGTTGTTCCTTAACTACTTTTAGAAAACTTTTGGGATAGAGACCCCATTTTAGTTTGAATGTCCAGTTTAATGGATTCAGCAGTCCTGTCAGTAGGGCACGCTGCCTCCAGTGACCTGTGAGGGAGGCGCGGCCTGCACTTCTTGCACTGACCACACGGTGGCGCCGAGTTCGCCTCTCTGACCCACAGCGCATGCTCGTTCCCTGCGAACTCGATTGTGAGGGCAGCTGAGAGGAGTTGAGCCTCCTCAGGCGCGGGGGCGGGGGCGGGGGCGGGGGCCTTCGGGTAGGAGGCCCGGCTCAGCGTCTCTGCTGAGAGGAGCTCGGTCTCCGTCTCCTTAGGACTCGCTGGGGTTTCGGCTTCAGGACAAAGTGGGGCTGCGTCCACGCTGACTAGGGAACTAGGTTTCCTGAGGACCCAGGTGATGCCTGAGGAAAAGGTGAAGAGACGGTGAGGAAAAGTGGGGAGAAGCTTCCTGTGGGCGACTGACCGTTGAGGGGGTCCGTCTTCGTGTGAGCGAGGGAGGGCTTGGCGTGGAAAGCTGGGTTTTTGGTCAGGTTTGTGTGCAGGGTAGCCAGCGTGAGTTATGGGGCGTCCAGTTTTCCCAGCACCATTTATCGTGGGGAGTGTCGTGCTCCTTGGTGTGTCCTTGGTCCCTGTGTCATAAATTCACCGACCCCGTCCGTGTGGGTTGAGTTCTGGTCTCTCTGTCCTGTTTCTCTGGTCCCTGTGCCCGTTTTGAGCCAGTTCCACACTGTTTTGGTGACTGTAGCTTCTCAGCAGAGTGTGACGTCAGGGAGGGAGATGCCTCCAGCCCGTTCTCTTTTTTCAGGGTTTCTTTGGCTATTTGGGGTCCTTTGTGGTTCCCCACAGATATTAGGAGGATTTGCTCTATTTGGGGGGAAAATACCATGGAATTTTGGGAGGGATTGCATTCACTGAATCAAAAAGAAACAGATAATTTGAACAGACCAATCACTAGAGATGAACTAGAATCTGTAGTTTAAAAACTCTCCCACAGGGCTTCCCTGGTGGTGCAGTGGTTGAGGATCCACCTGCCAATGCAGGGGACATGGGTTCCATCCCTGATCCGGGAAGATCCCACATGCTGCGGAGCAACTAAGACTGTGTGCCACAACTACTGAGCCTGCGCTCTAGAGCCCAAGAGCCACAACTACTGAGCCCATGTGCCACAACTACTGAAGCCTGTGTGTCTAGGACCCGAGCTCCGCAATGAAGAGTAGCCCCTGCTCACCACAACTAGAGAAAGCCTGTGCACAGCAACAAAGGCCCAGTGCAGAGTTCTCAGAGCTCCCGGTACGAGCTTCTTCCCTTGGGTGGATTCTTGGCTTTTCTCCCAGCATGGCCCCCAAACACCAGTTTTCACTTCCACCCCAAGCAACGAAACCGAAGAAACTGAGACGGACTCCTGCCTCCAGGCCAGAGGAAACGTCTGCTTCTCCGAACTTGCCGAAGGAAGAAGAAGAACAGCAAGAAGCAGTTGAACATATTGATGAAGTACAAAATGAAATAGACAGACTTAACGAACAAGCCAGTGAGGAGATTTTGAAAGTAGAACAGAAATATAACAAACTCCGCCAACCATTTTTTCAGAGGAGGTCGGAATTGATCGCCAAAATCCCAAATTTTGGGGTAACAACATTTGTTCACCATCCACAAGTGTCTGCACTGCTTGGGGAGGAGGATGAAGAGGTGCTGCATTATTTGACAAGAGTCGAAGTGACAGAATTTGAAGATAGTAAATCAGGTTACAGAATAGATTTTTATTTTGATGAAAACCCTTACTTCGAAACTAAAGTTCTCTCCAAAGAATTTCATCTGAATGAGAGTGGTGATCCATCTTCAAAGTCCACTGAAATCAAATGGAAATCCGGAAAGGATCTGACAAAACGTGCAAGTCAAACGCAGAATAAAGCCAGCAGGAAGAGACAGCATGAGGAACCAGAAAGCTTCTTCACCTGGTTTACTGATCATTCTGAGGCAGGTGCAGATGAGTTAGGAGAGGTCATCAAAGATGATATTTGGCCAAATCCATTACAGTACCACTTGGTTCCGGACATGGATGATGAGGAAGGGGAAGGAGAAGAAGATGATGATGATGATGAAGAGGAAGAAGGACTGGAAGATACTGATGAAGAAGGGGATAAGGATGAAGGAAGATGAAGGAGAAGATGACTAATGGAACACTGATGGATTCCAACCTTCCTTTTTTAATTTTCTCCAGTCCCTGGGAGCAAGTTGCAGTCTTTTTTTTTTTTTCCTCCTTCTCCTCTTGTGCTCAGTTGCCCTGTGTTTGAGGTCTCTTTTCTCCTTTATACCATGGCTCACAACTTATTTTGGGGGGAAATACCTTGAGCAGAATTCAGTGGGAAAAGAATCTCTACCCCTTTCTGTTCCAGATTCATTTTTATCCCTTCCTGTCTCAACAAAAACTTTACGGAACCAACACCACCATGCTCTGTGGGAAAAAAGAAAAACCTTCTGCTCCCTTAGCTCTGCTGGAAGCTGGAGGGTGCTAGGCCCCTGTGTAGTAGTGCATAGAATTCTAGCTTTTTTCCTCCTTTCTCTGTATATTGGGCTCAGAGTTTACACTGTGTCTCTATGTGAATATGGACAGTTAGCATTTACCAACATCTATCTGTCTACTTTCTCTTGTTTAAAAAAAGAAAAGAAAAACTTAAAAAAATGGGGTTATAGAAGGTCAGCAAAGGGTGGGTTTGAGATGTTTGGGTGGGTTAAGTGGGCATTTTGACAACATGGCTTCTCCTTTGGCATGTTTAATTGTGATGTTTAACGGACATCCTTGCAGTTTAAGATGACACTTTTAAAATAAAATTCTCTCCTAATGATGACTTGAGCCCTGCCACTCGATGGGAGAATCAGCAGAACCTGTGGGATCTTATTTGCAATTGACATTCTCTATTGTAATTTTGTTCCTGTTTAGTGTTATATTTTTCTTTCTGTTTCACTGGAAAGGAAAGATGATGCTCAGTTTGAAACGTTAAAAGTGTACAAGTTGCTTTGTTACAATAAAACTAAATGTGTACACACACACACACACACAAAAACAAAGACCCGGTGCAGCCAAAAATAAAGTAAATAAAATAAATAAATTTATTTAAAAAAAAACTCCCCCACAAACAAAAGTCCAGGACCAGATGGCTTCATAGGCAAATTCTACCAAACATACGAAGAAGAACTTATACTGATCCTTCTCAAACTCTTCCAAAAAACTGAAGAGAAGGGAACACTCCCAAAGACATTCTATGAAGCCACCATCACCCTGATACCAAAACCAGACAAAGACACCACCAAAAAAGAAAATTACAGGCCAATATCTTTGATGAGTATAGATGCAAAAATTCTCAACCAAATATATAGCAAACTGGATCCAACAACACATAAAAAAGATCATACACCACAACCAAGTGGGATTCATCCCAGGTTCATAAGGATGGTTCAACATATGCAAATCAATCAATGTGATACACCACATAAACAAAAGTCAAAAACCACTTGATCATCTCAATAGATGCAGAAAAAACACTTGACAAAATTCAACATCCATTCATGATAAACACTCTTACCAAAGTGGGTATAGAGGGAATACATCTCAACATAATAAAAGCTATTTATGACAAACCCAGAGCCAATATAATACTCAATGGTGAAAAGTTGAAAGCCCTCCCGCTAAACTCTGGAATAAGACAAGGATACCCACTTCCACCTCTTCTATTCAACATAGTATTGGAAGTCCTAGCCACAGCAATCAGACAAGAAAAAGAAATAAAAGGTATCCAAATTGGAAGAGATAATATCGTCATTATATGCAGATGACATGACTCTATATGTAGAAAACCCTAAAGACTCCACACAAAAACTACGAGAACTGATCAGTGAATTCAGAAACGTAGCAGGATACAAGATTAACATACAGAAATCGGTTGCATTTCTTTACACCAACAATGAAATATCAGAAAGGGAATGGAAAATAAACGATACTTTCCAAAATCACACCCTCAGGACTTCCCTGGTGGTCCAGTGGCTAAGACTCCACAATCCCAATGCAGGGGGCCCGGGTTCCATCCCTGGTCAGGGAACTAGGTCTCACATGCCACAAGTAAGAGTGCGAATGCCGCAAATAAAGATCCCGCATGCCGCAACTAATGATCCCGCATGCCGCAACTAAAGATCCTGCACGCAGCAATGAAGATCCCGCACGTGGCAGCCAAGACCCGGCGCAGCCAAATAAAGAAATATTGAAAAAGAAATTCACCTCCAAAAATAAAATACTTAGGAATAAATCTGACCAAGGAGGTGCAAGACTTGTATGCTGAGAGCTGTACAACGTTAAAGGAAACTGAAGATGATTCAAAGAAATGGAAAGATAGCCCATGCTCTTGGATTGGAAGAATTTATATTGTTAAAATGACTACACTACCCAAAGCAATCTACAGATTTAATGCAATCCCTATCAAATGACCCATGACATTTTTCACAGAACTAGAACAAATAATCCTAAAATTTATATGGAACCATAAAACACCCAGAATTGCCAAAGCAATCCTGAAGAAACAGAACAAAGCAACAGGCATAACTCTCCCAGACTTAAGACAATACTACAAAGCTATAGTAATCAAAACAGCATGGTATTGGCACAGAAACAGACATATGGATCAATGGAACAGAACAGAGAGCGCAGAAATTAACCCACACACCTAGAGTCAATTAGTTTTTGACAAAAAAGGCAAGAATATACAAAGGGAAAAAGCCTCTTCAGCAAGTGGTGCTGGGAAAGTTGGACAGCTGCATGTAAATCAATGAATTTAAAACACACCCTCTCACCATACACAAAAATAAACTCAAATAATGGCTTAAAGACTTAAACGTAAGACATGACACCATAAAACTCCTAGAAGAGAACACAGGCAAAACATTCTCTGACATAAATTGTACCAATGTTTTCTTAGGTCAGTCTCCCAAGGCAATAGGAATAAAAGCAAAAATAAACAAATGGGACCTAATCAAACATACAAGCTTTTGCGCAGCAAAGGAAACCATTCATAAAATGAAAAGACGACCTACAAAACGGGAGAAAATATTTGCAAACAATGCAACCGAGAAGGGCTTGATTTCCAAAATATATAAACAGCTCACACAACTCAACAACAAAAAAATAAATGAACCAATCAAAACAGGGGCAGAAGACCTAAAAAGACATTTCTTCAAAGAAGAAATACAAATAGCTAATAGACACATGAAAAGATGCTCAAAATCACTAATTATCAGAGAAATGAAAATCAAAACTACAATAAGGTACCATCTCACACTGGTCAGAATGGCCATCATGAAAAACTCTACAAATAACAAATGCCGGAGAGGATGTGGAGAAAAGGGAACCCTCTTACACTGTTGGTGGGAATGTAAATTGCTACAGCCACTTTGGAGAACAGTATGGAGGTTCCTTAAAAAATTCAAAATTGAATTGCCATATGATCCAGCAATCCCACTCCTGGGCATATACCCAGACAAAACTCTAATCCAAAGAGATACATGCACCCCTATGTTCATAGCAGCACTATTCACAACAGCCAAGACAGGGAAACAACCTAAGTGTCCACTGACAGATGAATGGATAAAGAAGATGTGGTACATGTATACAATGCACTAGTACTCAGCCATAAAAAAGAACAAAATAATGCCATTTGCAGCAACATGGATGCAACTAGAGATTATCATACTAAGTGAAATAAGTCAGAAAGAGAAAGACAAATACCATATGATATCACTTCTATGTGGAATCTAAAATATGACACAAATGAACATACCTATGAAACAGAAACAGACTCATGGACATAGAGAACAGACTTGTGGCTGCCAAGGGGGAGGAGGTTGGGGGAGGGATGGAATGGGAGGTTGGGGTTAACAGATGTAAACTATTAAACATGGAATGGATAAACAAGGCCCTACTGTATAGCACAGGGAACTATATCCGGTATACTATGATAAACCATAACGGAAAAGAATATAAACGGAAAAGAATATACAAAAAGAATGTATATATATGTATAACTCAGTCACTTTGCTAGTTTCTAGTAGTCAGATAGATGTTTTTTCTGTGAATAGAGGGTGCTGAGTCCAGTTCCTTGAACAATGAGTATGTCTTGGCGATTACATTATTGGCGTATGGAACGGTATCTGTGCCAATTTCAACCTCCTGGTTTATGCATCACCGCACCACGCTTTTCCCCTTAAGCAGCCATAAGTGTGTTTTGTAAATGTGTGATGGTGTTCTGTTTGTAATTCAGTTCATGGTTGGCGATTTTTAGATTCCCTTTATAAGTGATATCTTATGATAAGTTTCTCTTGCTGTCTAACTTATTTCACTCTCAATGACCATACATAAGTGCCCCTGAGTTGCTGCGACTGGCCTCATTTCATTGATTTCAGGGCTGAGTAATACTCCGTTGTCCTTAAGTACCAAATTTTCTTTCACCATTTTTTCCTTCCAAGGACTATTAAGCTGTACCCAAGTCGAGGCTGTTGTCAACATAGCAGCAGTAAACGGGGTGCCTGCGTTCTGTGGATTTTTGGTTTTTCCAACATATAGGCCCATGAGTGGAAGCGCCCTATGCTTTGTAGCTCTGTTTTTTAGATGTTTTAGGAAACACAGCACACTTCTCCAGAGTGGCCGTTGGCAATTTACATTCCCCCCTTCAGCGTAACAAGGCTCCCTTTTCTCCTCTCTTTGTCCTGCATATCTGGTTTTTACCCTTTGTGAGGATGGTCCTTTTTTCTGATTCGAAGTGATACCTCTTTGTAGTGTTGATTTGCATTGCCCGCTTCTTTGGTTGGCCAAAATGGGCGTATGCGTTTTTCCTGAATATATTCTGGAAGTTAAATTTGAGAGACAGCTTTTTTGTTTTAACTGATTAACTAATTAATTTATTTTTGGCCGTGTTGGGTCTTCGTTTCTGTGTGAAGGCTTTCTCTAGTTGTGGCAAGCGGGGGCCAGTCTTCATCGCGGTGTGCGGGCCTCTCACTATCGTGGCCTCTCTTGTTGCGTAGCACAGGCTCCAGAGGCGCAGGCTCAGTAGTTGTGGCTCACGGGCCTAGTTGCTCCGCGGCATGTGGGATCTTCCCAGACCAGGGCTCGAACCCGTGTCCCCTGCATTAGCAGGCAGATTCTCAACCACTGCACCACCAGGGAAGCCCCTTGAATAGTTTTGTATTTAAAATTTGTCTGTGGGGACTTCCCTGGTGACGCAGTGGTTAAGAGTCCGCCTGCCAATGCAGAGGACACGGGCTCGAGCCCTGGTCCGGGAAGCTCCCACATGCCGCAGAGCAACCAAGCCTGCGCGGCACAACTACTGAAGCCTGCGCGCCTAGAGCCCGTGCTCGCCCACAAGAGAAGCCACCGCAATGAGAAGCCCGTGCACCGCAACGAAGAGTAGCCCCGCTCGACGCAACTAGAGAAAGCCCACATGCAGCAACGAAGACCCAACGCAGCCAAACATAAATTAGAAACTAAAATAAAATTTGCCTCTGAATAACTTTGAGTGAATTTGGTATAAGTTGTAAAGTTTGCATCTACATTCACTTCATTCCAAATGGTTTCCAATTAATTGTTCCTTAACTACTTTTAGAAAACTTTTGGGATAGAGACTCCATTTTAGTTTGAATGTCCAATTTAATGGATTCAGCAGTCCTGTCAGTAGGGCACGCTGCCTCCAGTGACCTGTGAGGGAGGCGCGGCCTGCACTTCCTGCACTGACCACAGGGTGGCGCCGAGTTCGCCTCTCTGACCCACAGCGCATGCTCGTTCCCTGCGAACTCGATTGTGAGGGCAGCTGAGAGGAGTTGAGCCTCCTCAGGCGCGGGGGCGGGGGCCTTCGGGTAGGACGCCCGGCTCAGCGTCTCTGCTGAGAGGAGCTCGGTCTCCGTCTCCTTAGGACTCGCTGGGGTTTCGGCTTCAGGACAAAGTGGGGCTGCGTCCACGCTGACTAGGGAACTAGGTTTCCTGAGGACCCAGGTGATGCCTGAGGAAAAGGTGAAGAGACGGTGAGGAAAAGTGGGGAGAAGCTTCCTGTGGGCGACTGACCGTTGAGGGGGTCCGTCTTCGTGTGAGCGAGGGAGGGCTTGGCGTGGAAAGCTGGGTTTTTGGTCAGGTTTGTGTGCAGGGTAGCCAGCGTGAGTTATGGGGCGTCCAGTTTTCCCAGCACCATTTATCGTGGGGAGTGTCGTGCTCCTTGGTGTGTCCTTGGTCCCTGTGTCATAAATTCACCGACCCCGTCCGTGTGGGTTGAATTCTGGTCTCTCTGTCCTGTTCCTCTGGTCCCTGTGCCCGTTTTGAGCCAGTTCCACACTGTTTTGGTGACTGTAGCTTCTCAGCAGAGTGTGACGTCAGGGAGGGAGATGCCTCCAGCCCGTTCTCTTTTTTCAGGGTTTCTTTGGCTATTTGGGGTCCTTTGTGGTTCCCCACAGATATTAGGAGGATTTGCTCTATTTGGGGGGAAAATACCATGGAATTTTGGGAGGGATTGCATTCACTGAATCAAAAAGAAACAGATAATTTGAACAGACCAATCACTAGAGATGAACTAGAATCTGTAGTTTAAAAACTCTCCCACAGGGCTTCCCTGGTGGTGCAGTGGTTGAGGATCCACCTGCCAATGCAGGGGACATGGGTTCCATCCCTGATCCGGGAAGATCCCACATGCTGCGGAGCAACTAAGACTGTGTGCCACAACTACTGAGCCTGCGCTCTAGAGCCCAAGAGCCACAACTACTGAGCCCATGTGCCACAACTACTGAAGCCTGTGTGTCTAGGACCCAAGCTCCGCAATGAAGAGTAGCCCCTGCTCACCACAACTAGAGAAAGCCTGTGCACAGCAACAAAGGCCCAGTGCAGAGTTCTCAGAGCTCCCGGTACGAGCTTCTTCCCTTGGGTGGATTCTTGGCTTTTCTCCCAGCATGGCCCCCAAACACCAGTTTTCACTTCCACCCCAAGCAACGAAACCGAAGAAACTGAGACGGACTCCTGCCTCCAGGCCAGAGGAAACGTCTGCTTCTCCGAACTTGCCGAAGGAAGAAGAAGAACAGCAAGAAGCAGTTGAACATATTGATGAAGTACAAAATGAAATAGACAGACTTAACGAACAAGCCAGTGAGGAGATTTTGAAAGTAGAACAGAAATATAACAAACTCCGCCAACCATTTTTTCAGAGGAGGTCGGAATTGATCGCCAAAATCCCAAATTTTGGGGTAACAACATTTGTTCACCATCCACAAGTGTCTGCACTGCTTGGGGAGGAGGATGAAGAGGTGCTGCATTATTTGACAAGAGTCGAAGTGACAGAATTTGAAGATAGTAAATCAGGTTACAGAATAGATTTTTATTTTGATGAAAACCCTTACTTCGAAACTAAAGTTCTCTCCAAAGAATTTCATCTGAATGAGAGTGGTGATCCATCTTCAAAGTCCACTGAAATCAAATGGAAATCCGGAAAGGATCTGACAAAACGTGCAAGTCAAACGCAGAATAAAGCCAGCAGGAAGAGACAGCATGAGGAACCAGAAAGCTTCTTCACCTGGTTTACTGATCATTCTGAGGCAGGTGCAGATGAGTTAGGAGAGGTCATCAAAGATGATATTTGGCCAAATCCATTACAGTACCACTTGGTTCCGGACATGGATGATGAGGAAGGGGAAGGAGAAGAAGATGATGATGATGATGAAGAGGAAGAAGGACTGGAAGATACTGATGAAGAAGGGGATAAGGATGAAGGAAGATGAAGGAGAAGATGACTAATGGAACACTGATGGATTCCAACCTTCCTTTTTTAATTTTCTCCAGTCCCTGGGAGCAAGTTGCAGTCTTTTTTTTTTTTTCCTCCTTCTCCTCTTGTGCTCAGTTGCCCTGTGTTTGAGGTCTCTTTTCTCCTTTATACCATGGCTCACAACTTATTTTGGGGGGAAATACCTTGAGCAGAATTCAGTGGGAAAAGAATCTCTACCCCTTTCTGTTCCAGATTCATTTTTATCCCTTCCTGTCTCAAGAAAAACTTTACGGAACCAACACCACCATGCTCTGTGGGAAAAAAGAAAAACCTTCTGCTCCCTTAGCTCTGCTGGAAGCTGGAGGGTGCTAGGCCCCTGTGTAGTAGTGCATAGAATTCTAGCTTTTTTCCTCCTTTCTCTGTATATTGGGCTCAGAGATTACACTGTGTCTCTATGTGAATATGGACAGTTAGCATTTACCAACATCTATCTGTCTACTTTCTCTTGTTTAAAAAAAGAAAAGAAAAACTTAAAAAAATGGGGTTATAGAAGGTCAGCAAAGGGTGGGTTTGAGATGTTTGGGTGGGTTAAGTGGGCATTTTGACAACATGGCTTCTCCTTTGGCATGTTTAATTGTGATGTTTAACGGACATCCTTGCAGTTTAAGATGACACTTTTAAAATAAAATTCTCTCCTAATGATGACTTGAGCCCTGCCACTCGATGGGAGAATCAGCAGAACCTGTGGGATCTTATTTGCAATTGACATTCTCTATTGTAATTTTGTTCCTGTTTAGTGTTATATTTTTCTTTCTGTTTCACTGGAAAGGAAAGATGATGCTCAGTTTGAAACGTTAAAAGTGTACAAGTTGCTTTGTTACAATAAAACTAAATGTGTACACACACACACACACAAAAACAAAGACCCGGTGCAGCCAAAAATAAAGTAAATAAAATAAATAAATTTATTTTAAAAAAAACTCCCCCACAAACAAAAGTCCAGGACCAGATGGCTTCATAGGCAAATTCTACCAAACATACGAAGAAGAACTTATACTGATCCTTCTCAAACTCTTCCAAAAAACTGAAGAGAAGGGAACACTCCCAAAGACATTCTATGAAGCCACCATCACCCTGATACCAAAACCAGACAAAGACACCACCAAAAAAGAAAATTACAGGCCAATATCTTTGATGAGTATAGATGCAAAAATTCTCAACCAAATATATAGCAAACTGGATCCAACAACACATAAAAAAGATCATACACCACAACCAAGTGGGATTCATCCCAGGTTCATAAGGATGGTTCAACATATGCAAATCAATCAATGTGATACACCACATAAACAAAAGTCAAAAACCACTTGATCATCTCAATAGATGCAGAAAAAACACTTGACAAAATTCAACATCCATTCATGATAAACACTCTTACCAAAGTGGGTATAGAGGGAATACATCTCAACATAATAAAAGCTATTTATGACAAACCCAGAGCCAATATAATACTCAATGGTGAAAAGTTGAAAGCCCTCCCGCTAAACTCTGGAATAAGACAAGGATACCCACTTCCACCTCTTCTATTCAACATAGTATTGGAAGTCCTAGCCACAGCAATCAGACAAGAAAAAGAAATAAAAGGTATCCAAATTGGAAGAGATAATATCGTCATTATATGCAGATGACATGACTCTATATGTAGAAAACCCTAAAGACTCCACACAAAAACTACGAGAACTGATCAGTGAATTCAGAAACGTAGCAGGATACAAGATTAACATACAGAAATCGGTTGCATTTCTTTACACCAACAATGAAATATCAGAAAGGGAATGGAAAATAAACGATACTTTCCAAAATCACACCCTCAGGACTTCCCTGGTGGTCCAGTGGCTAAGACTCCACAATCCCAATGCAGGGGGCCCGGGTTCCATCCCTGGTCAGGGAACTAGGTCTCACATGCCACAAGTAAGAGTGCGAATGCCGCAAATAAAGATCCCGCATGCCGCAACTAATGATCCCGCATGCCGCAACTAAAGATCCTGCACGCAGCAATGAAGATCCCGCACGTGGCAGCCAAGACCCGGCGCAGCCAAATAAAGAAATATTGAAAAAGAAATTCACCTCCAAAAATAAAATACTTAGGAATAAATCTGACCAAGGAGGTGCAAGACTTGTATGCTGAGAGCTGTACAACGTTAAAGGAAACTGAAGATGATTCAAAGAAATGGAAAGATAGCCCATGCTCTTGGATTGGAAGAATTTATATTGTTAAAATGACTACACTACCCAAAGCAATCTACAGATTTAATGCAATCCCTATCAAATGACCCATGACATTTTTCACAGAACTAGAACAAATAATCCTAAAATTTATATGGAACCATAAAACACCCAGAATTGCCAAAGCAATCCTGAAGAAACAGAACAAAGCAACAGGCATAACTCTCCCAGACTTAAGACAATACTACAAAGCTATAGTAATCAAAACAGCATGGTATTGGCACAGAAACAGACATATGGATCAATGGAACAGAACAGAGAGCGCAGAAATTAACCCACACACCTAGAGTCAATTAGTTTTTGACAAAAAAGGCAAGAATATACAAAGGGAAAAAGCCTCTTCAGCAAGTGGTGCTGGGAAAGTTGGACAGCTGCATGTAAATCAATGAATTTAAAACACACCCTCTCACCATACACAAAAATAAACTCAAATAATGGCTTAAAGACTTAAACGTAAGACATGACACCATAAAACTCCTAGAAGAGAACACAGGCAAAACATTCTCTGACATAAATTGTACCAATGTTTTCTTAGGTCAGTCTCCCAAGGCAATAGGAATAAAAGCAAAAATAAACAAATGGGACCTAATCAAACATACAAGCTTTTGCGCAGCAAAGGAAACCATTCATAAAATGAAAAGACGACCTACAAAACGGGAGAAAATATTTGCAAACAATGCAACCGAGAAGGGCTTGATTTCCAAAATATATAAACAGCTCACACAACTCAACAACAAAAAAATAAATGAACCAATCAAAACAGGGGCAGAAGACCTAAAAAGACATTTCTTCAAAGAAGAAATACAAATAGCTAATAGACACATGAAAAGATGCTCAAAATCACTAATTATAAGAGAAATGAAAATCAAAACTACAATAAGGTACCATCTCACACTGGTCAGAATGGCCATCATGAAAAACTCTACAAATAACAAATGCCGGAGAGGATGTGGAGAAAAGGGAACCCTCTTACACTGTTGGTGGGAATGTAAATTGCTACAGCCACTTTGGAGAACAGTATGGAGGTTCCTTAAAAAATTCAAAATTGAATTGCCATATGATCCAGCAATCCCACTCCTGGGCATATACCCAGACAAAACTCTAATCCAAAGAGATACATGCACCCCTATGTTCATAGCAGCACTATTCACAACAGCCAAGACAGGGAAACAACCTAAGTGTCCACTGACAGATGAATGGATAAAGAAGATGTGGTACATGTATACAATGCACTAGTACTCAGCCATAAAAAAGAACAAAATAATGCCATTTGCAGCAACATGGATGCAACTAGAGATTATCATACTAAGTGAAATAAGTCAGAAAGAGAAAGACAAATACCATATGATATCACTTCTATGTGGAATCTAAAATATGACACAAATGAACATACCTATGAAACAGAAACAGACTCATGGACATAGAGAACAGACTTGTGGCTGCCAAGGGGGAGGAGGTTGGGGGAGGGATGGAATGGGAGGTTGGGGTTAACAGATGTAAACTATTAAACATGGAATGGATAAACAAGGCCCTACTGTATAGCACAGGGAACTATATCCGGTATACTATGATAAACCATAACGGAAAAGAATATAAACGGAAAAGAATATAAAAAAAGAATGTATATATATGTATAACTCAGTCACTTTGCTAGTTTCTAGTAGTCAGATAGATGTTTTTTCTGTGAATAGAGGGTGCTGAGTCCAGTTCCTTGAACAATGAGTATGTCTTGGCGATTACATTATTGGCGTATGGAACGGTATCTGTGCCAATTTCAACCTCCTGGTTTATGCATCACCGCACCACGCTTTTCCCCTTAAGCAGCCATAAGTGTGTTTTGTAAATGTGTGATGGTGTTCTGTTTGTAATTCAGTTCATGGTTGGCGATTTTTAGATTCCCTTTATAAGTGATATCTTATGATAAGTTTCTCTTGCTGTCTAACTTATTTCACTCTCAATGACCATACATAAGTGCCCCTGAGTTGCTGCGACTGGCCTCATTTCATTGATTTCAGGGCTGAGTAATACTCCGTTGTCCTTAAGTACCAAATTTTCTTTCACCATTTTTTCCTTCCAAGGACTATTAAGCTGTACCCAAGTCGAGGCTGTTGTCAACATAGCAGCAGTAAACGGGGTGCCTGCGTTCTGTGGATTTTTGGTTTTTCCAACATATAGGCCCATGAGTGGAAGCGCCCTATGCTTTGTAGCTTTGTTTTTTAGATGTTTTAGGAAACACAGCACACTTCTCCAGAGTGGCCCTTGGCAATTTACATTCCCCCCTTCAGCGTAACAAGGCTCCCTTTTCTCCTCTCCTTGTCCTGCATATCTGGTTTTTACCCTTTGTGAGGATGGTCCTTTTTTCTGATTCAAAGTGATACCTCTTTGTAGTGTTGATTTGCATTGCCCGCTTCTTTGGTTGGCCAAAATGGGCGTATGCGTTTTTCCTGAATATATTCTGGAAGTTAAATTTGAGAGACAGCTTTTTTGTTTTAACTGATTAACTAATTAATTTATTTTTGGCCGTGTTGGGTCTTCGTTTCTGTGCGAAGGCTTTCTCTAGTTGTGGCAAGCGGGGGCCAGTCTTCATCGCGGTGTGCGGGCCTCTCACTATCGCGGCCTCTCTTGTTGCGTAGCACAGGCTCCAGAGGCGCAGGCTCAGTAGTTGTGGCTCACGGGCCTAGTTGCTCCGCGGCATGTGGGATCTTCCCAGACCAGGGCTCGAACCCGTGTCCCCTGCATTAGCAGGCAGATTCTCAACCACTGCACCACCAGGGAAGCCCCTTGAATAGTTTTGTATTTAAAATTTGTCTGTGGGGACTTCCCTGGTGACGCAGTGGTTAAGAGTCCGCCTGCCAATGCAGGGGACACGGGCTCGAGCCCTGGTCCGGGAAGCTCCCACATGCCGCAGAGCAACCAAGCCTGTGCGGCACAACTACTGAAGCCTGTGCGCCTAGAGCCCGTGCTCGCCCACAAGAGAAGCCACCGCAATGAGAAGCCCGTGCACCGCAACGAAGAGTAGCCCCGCTCGACGCAACTAGAGAAAGCCCACATGCAGCAACGAAGACCCAACGCAGCCAAACATAAATTAGAAACTAAAATAAAATTTGCCTCTGAATAACTTTGAGTGAATTTGGTATAAGTTGTAAAGTTTGCATCTACATTCACTTCATTCCAAATGGTTTCCAATTAATTGTTCCTTAACTACTTTTAGAAAACTTTTGGGATAGAGACTCCATTTTAGTTTGAATGTCCAATTTAATGGATTCAGCAGTCCTGTCAGTAGGGCACGCTGCCTCCAGTGACCTGTGAGGGAGGCGCGGCCTGCACTTCCTGCACTGACCACAGGGTGGCGCCGAGTTCGCCTCTCTGACCCACAGCGCATGCTCGTTCCCTGCGAACTCGATTGTGAGGGCAGCTGAGAGGAGTTGAGCCTCCTCAGGCGCGGGGGCGGGGGCGGGGGCCTTCGGGTAGGACGCCCGGCTCAGCGTCTCTGCTGAGAGGAGCTCGGTCTCCGTCTCCTTAGGACTCGCTGGGGTTTCGGCTTCAGGACAAAGTGGGGCTGCGTCCACGCTGACTAGGGAACTAGGTTTCCTGAGGACCCAGGTGATGCCTGAGGAAAAGGTGAAGAGACGGTGAGGAAAAGTGGGGAGAAGCTTCCTGTGGGCGACTGACCGTTGAGGGGGTCCGTCTTCGTGTGAGCGAGGGAGGGCTTGGCGTGGAAAGCTGGGTTTTTGGTCAGGTTTGTGTGCAGGGTAGCCAGCGTGAGTTATGGGGCGTCCAGTTTTCCCAGCACCATTTATCGTGGGGAGTGTCGTGCTCCTTGGTGTGTCCTTGGTCCCTGTGTCATAAATTCACCGACCCCGTCCGTGTGGGTTGAATTCTGGTCTCTCTGTCCTGTTCCTCTGGTCCCTGTGCCCGTTTTGAGCCAGTTCCACACTGTTTTGGTGACTGTAGCTTCTCAGCAGAGTGTGACGTCAGGGAGGGAGATGCCTCCAGCCCGTTCTCTTTTTTCAGGGTTTCTTTGGCTATTTGGGGTCCTTTGTGGTTCCCCACAGATATTAGGAGGATTTGCTCTATTTGGGGGGAAAATACCATGGAATTTTGGGAGGGATTGCATTCACTGAATCAAAAAGAAACAGATAATTTGAACAGACCAATCACTAGAGATGAACTAGAATCTGTAGTTTAAAAACTCTCCCACAGGGCTTCCCTGGTGGTGCAGTGGTTGAGGATCCACCTGCCAATGCAGGGGACATGGGTTCCATCCCTGATCCGGGAAGATCCCACATGCTGCGGAGCAACTAAGACTGTGTGCCACAACTACTGAGCCTGCGCTCTAGAGCCCAAGAGCCACAACTACTGAGCCCATGTGCCACAACTACTGAAGCCTGTGTGTCTAGGACCCGAGCTCCGCAATGAAGAGTAGCCCCTGCTCACCACAACTAGAGAAAGCCTGTGCACAGCAACAAAGGCCCAGTGCAGAGTTCTCAGAGCTCCCGGTACGAGCTTCTTCCCTTGGGTGGATTCTTGGCTTTTCTCCCAGCATGGCCCCCAAACACCAGTTTTCACTTCCACCCCAAGCAACGAAACCGAAGAAACTGAGACGGACTCCTGCCTCCAGGCCAGAGGAAACGTCTGCTTCTCCGAACTTGCCGAAGGAAGAAGAAGAACAGCAAGAAGCAGTTGAACATATTGATGAAGTACAAAATGAAATAGACAGACTTAACGAACAAGCCAGTGAGGAGATTTTGAAAGTAGAACAGAAATATAACAAACTCCGCCAACCATTTTTTCAGAGGAGGTCGGAATTGATCGCCAAAATCCCAAATTTTGGGGTAACAACATTTGTTCACCATCCACAAGTGTCTGCACTGCTTGGGGAGGAGGATGAAGAGGTGCTGCATTATTTGACAAGAGTCGAAGTGACAGAATTTGAAGATAGTAAATCAGGTTACAGAATAGATTTTTATTTTGATGAAAACCCTTACTTCGAAACTAAAGTTCTCTCCAAAGAATTTCATCTGAATGAGAGTGGTGATCCATCTTCAAAGTCCACTGAAATCAAATGGAAATCCGGAAAGGATCTGACAAAACGTGCAAGTCAAACGCAGAATAAAGCCAGCAGGAAGAGACAGCATGAGGAACCAGAAAGCTTCTTCACCTGGTTTACTGATCATTCTGAGGCAGGTGCAGATGAGTTAGGAGAGGTCATCAAAGATGATATTTGGCCAAATCCATTACAGTACCACTTGGTTCCGGACATGGATGATGAGGAAGGGGAAGGAGAAGAAGATGATGATGATGATGAAGAGGAAGAAGGACTGGAAGATACTGATGAAGAAGGGGATAAGGATGAAGGAAGATGAAGGAGAAGATGACTAATGGAACACTGATGGATTCCAACCTTCCTTTTTTAATTTTCTCCAGTCCCTGGGAGCAAGTTGCAGTCTTTTTTTTTTTTCCTCCTTCTCCTCTTGTGCTCAGTTGCCCTGTGTTTGAGGTCTCTTTTCTCCTTTATACCATGGCTCACAACTTATTTTGGGGGGAAATACCTTGAGCAGAATTCAGTGGGAAAAGAATCTCTACCCCTTTCTGTTCCAGATTCATTTTTATCCCTTCCTGTCTCAAGAAAAACTTTACGGAACCAACACCACCATGCTCTGTGGGAAAAAAGAAAAACCTTCTGCTCCCTTAGCTCTGCTGGAAGCTGGAGGGTGCTAGGCCCCTGTGTAGTAGTGCATAGAATTCTAGCTTTTTTCCTCCTTTCTCTGTATATTGGGCTCAGAGATTACACTGTGTCTCTATGTGAATATGGACAGTTAGCATTTACCAACATCTATCTGTCTACTTTCTCTTGTTTAAAAAAAGAAAAGAAAAACTTAAAAAAATGGGGTTATAGAAGGTCAGCAAAGGGTGGGTTTGAGATGTTTGGGTGGGTTAAGTGGGCATTTTGACAACATGGCTTCTCCTTTGGCATGTTTAATTGTGATGTTTAACGGACATCCTTGCAGTTTAAGATGACACTTTTAAAATAAAATTCTCTCCTAATGATGACTTGAGCCCTGCCACTCGATGGGAGAATCAGCAGAACCTGTGGGATCTTATTTGCAATTGACATTCTCTATTGTAATTTTGTTCCTGTTTAGTGTTATATTTTTCTTTCTGTTTCACTGGAAAGGAAAGATGATGCTCAGTTTGAAACGTTAAAAGTGTACAAGTTGCTTTGTTACAATAAAACTAAATGTGTACACACACACACACACAAAAACAAAGACCCGGTGCAGCCAAAAATAAAGTAAATAAAATAAATAAATTTATTTTAAAAAAAACTCCCCCACAAACAAAAGTCCAGGACCAGATGGCTTCATAGGCAAATTCTACCAAACATACGAAGAAGAACTTATACTGATCCTTCTCAAACTCTTCCAAAAAACTGAAGAGAAGGGAACACTCCCAAAGACATTCTATGAAGCCACCATCACCCTGATACCAAAACCAGACAAAGACACCACCAAAAAAGAAAATTACAGGCCAATATCTTTGATGAGTATAGATGCAAAAATTCTCAACCAAATATATAGCAAACTGGATCCAACAACACATAAAAAAGATCATACACCACAACCAAGTGGGATTCATCCCAGGTTCATAAGGATGGTTCAACATATGCAAATCAATCAATGTGATACACCACATAAACAAAAGTCAAAAACCACTTGATCATCTCAATAGATGCAGAAAAAACACTTGACAAAATTCAACATCCATTCATGATAAACACTCTTACCAAAGTGGGTATAGAGGGAATACATCTCAACATAATAAAAGCTATTTATGACAAACCCAGAGCCAATATAATACTCAATGGTGAAAAGTTGAAAGCCCTCCCGCTAAACTCTGGAATAAGACAAGGATACCCACTTCCACCTCTTCTATTCAACATAGTATTGGAAGTCCTAGCCACAGCAATCAGACAAGAAAAAGAAATAAAAGGTATCCAAATTGGAAGAGATAATATCGTCATTATATGCAGATGACATGACTCTATATGTAGAAAACCCTAAAGACTCCACACAAAAACTACGAGAACTGATCAGTGAATTCAGAAACGTAGCAGGATACAAGATTAACATACAGAAATCGGTTGCATTTCTTTACACCAACAATGAAATATCAGAAAGGGAATGGAAAATAAACGATACTTTCCAAAATCACACCCTCAGGACTTCCCTGGTGGTCCAGTGGCTAAGACTCCACAATCCCAATGCAGGGGGCCCGGGTTCCATCCCTGGTCAGGGAACTAGGTCTCACATGCCACAAGTAAGAGTGCGAATGCCGCAAATAAAGATCCCGCATGCCGCAACTAATGATCCCGCATGCCGCAACTAAAGATCCTGCACGCAGCAATGAAGATCCCGCACGTGGCAGCCAAGACCCGGCGCAGCCAAATAAAGAAATATTGAAAAAGAAATTCACCTCCAAAAATAAAATACTTAGGAATAAATCTGACCAAGGAGGTGCAAGACTTGTATGCTGAGAGCTGTACAACGTTAAAGGAAACTGAAGATGATTCAAAGAAATGGAAAGATAGCCCATGCTCTTGGATTGGAAGAATTTATATTGTTAAAATGACTACACTACCCAAAGCAATCTACAGATTTAATGCAATCCCTATCAAATGACCCATGACATTTTTCACAGAACTAGAACAAATAATCCTAAAATTTATATGGAACCATAAAACACCCAGAATTGCCAAAGCAATCCTGAAGAAACAGAACAAAGCAACAGGCATAACTCTCCCAGACTTAAGACAATACTACAAAGCTATACTAATCAAAACAGCATGGTATTGGCACAGAAACAGACATATGGATCAATGGAACAGAACAGAGAGCGCAGAAATTAACCCACACACCTAGAGTCAATTAGTTTTTGACAAAAAAGGCAAGAATATACAAAGGGAAAAAGCCTCTTCAGCAAGTGGTGCTGGGAAAGTTGGACAGCTGCATGTAAATCAATGAATTTAAAACACACCCTCTCACCATACACAAAAATAAACTCAAATAATGGCTTAAAGACTTAAACGTAAGACATGACACCATAAAACTCCTAGAAGAGAACACAGGCAAAACATTCTCTGACATAAATTGTACCAATGTTTTCTTAGGTCAGTCTCCCAAGGCAATAGGAATAAAAGCAAAAATAAACAAATGGGACCTAATCAAACATACAAGCTTTTGCGCAGCAAAGGAAACCATTCATAAAATGAAAAGACGACCTACAAAACGGGAGAAAATATTTGCAAACAATGCAACCGAGAAGGGCTTGATTTCCAAAATATATAAACAGCTCACACAACTCAACAACAAAAAAATAAATGAACCAATCAAAACAGGGGCAGAAGACCTAAAAAGACATTTCTTCAAAGAAGAAATACAAATAGCTAATAGACACATGAAAAGATGCTCAAAATCACTAATTATTAGAGAAATGAAAATCAAAACTACAATAAGGTACCATCTCACACTGGTCAGAATGGCCATCATGAAAAACTCTACAAATAACAAATGCTGGAGAGGATGTGGAGAAAAGGGAACCCTCTTACACTGTTGGTGGGAATGTAAATTGCTACAGCCACTTTGGAGAACAGTATGGAGGTTCCTTAAAAAATTCAAAATTGAATTGCCATATGATCCAGCAATCCCACTCCTGGGCATATACCCAGACAAAACTCTAATCCAAAGAGATACATGCACCCCTATGTTCATAGCAGCACTATTCACAATAGCCAAGACAGGGAAACAACCTAAGTGTCCACTGACAGATGAATGGATAAAGAAGATGTGGTACATGTATACAATGCACTAGTACTCAGCCATAAAAAAGAACAAAATAATGCCATTTGCAGCAACATGGATGCAACTAGAGATTATCATACTAAGTGAAATAAGTCAGAAAGAGAAAGACAAATACCATATGATATCACTTCTATGTGGAATCTAAAATATGACACAAATGAACATACCTATGAAACAGAAACAGACTCATGGACATAGAGAACAGACTTGTGGCTGCCAAGGGGGAGGAGGTTGGGGGAGGGATGGAATGGGAGGTTGGGGTTAACAGATGTAAACTATTAAACATGGAATGGATAAACAAGGCCCTACTGTATAGCACAGGGAACTATATCCGGTATACTATGATAAACCATAACGGAAAAGAATATAAACGGAAAAGAATATACAAAAAGAATGTATATATATGTATAACTCAGTCACTTTGCTAGTTTCTAGTAGTCAGATAGATGTTTTTTCTGTGAATAGAGGGTGCTGAGTCCAGTTCCTTGAACAATGAGTATGTCTTGGCGATTACATTATTGGCGTATGGAACGGTATCTGTGCCAATTTCAACCTCCTGGTTTATGCATCACCGCACCACGCTTTTCCCCTTAAGCAGCCATAAGTGTGTTTTGTAAATGTGTGATGGTGTTCTGTTTGTAATTCAGTTCATGGTTGGCGATTTTTAGATTCCCTTTATAAGTGATATCTTATGATAAGTTTCTCTTGCTGTCTAACTTATTTCACTCTCAATGACCATACATAAGTCCCCCTGAGTTGCTGCGACTGGCCTCATTTCATTGATTTCAGGGCTGAGTAATATTCCGTTGTCCTTAAGTACCAAATTTTCTTTCACCATTTTTTCCTTCCAAGGACTATTAAGCTGTACCCAAGTCGAGGCTGTTGTCAACATAGCAGCAGTAAACGGGGTGCCTGCGTTCTGTGGATTTTTGGTTTTTCCAACATATAGGCCCATGAGTGGAAGCGCCCTATGCTTTGTAGCTCTGTTTTTTAGATGTTTTAGGAAACACAGCACACTTCTCCAGAGTGGCCGTTGGCAATTTACATTCCCCCCTTCAGCGTAACAAGGCTCCCTTTTCTCCTCTCCTTGTCCTGCATATCTGGTTTTTACCCTTTGTGAGGATGGTCCTTTTTTCTGATTCGAAGTGATACCTCTTTGTAGTGTTGATTTGCATTGCCCGCTTCTTTGGTTGGCCAAAATGGGCGTATGCGTTTTTCCTGAATATATTCTGGAAGTTAAATTTGAGAGACAGCTTTTTTGTTTTAACTGATTAACTAATTAATTTATTTTTGGCCGTGTTGGGTCTTCGTTTCTGTGCGAAGGCTTTCTCTAGTTGTGGCAAGCGGGGGCCAGTCTTCATCGCGGTGTGCGGGCCTCTCACTATCGCGGCCTCTCTTGTTGCGTAGCACAGGCTCCAGAGGCGCAGGCTCAGTAGTTGTGGCTCACGGGCCTAGTTGCTCCGCGGCATGTGGGATCTTCCCAGACCAGGGCTCGAACCCGTGTCCCCTGCATTAGCAGGCAGATTCTCAACCACTGCACCACCAGGGAAGCCCCTTGAATAGTTTTGTATTTAAAATTTGTCTGTGGGGACTTCCCTGGTGACGCAGTGGTTAAGAGTCCGCCTGCCAATGCAGGGGACACGGGCTCGAGCCCTGGTCCGGGAAGCTCCCACATGCCGCAGAGCAACCAAGCCTGCGCGGCACAACTACTGAAGCCTGCGCGCCTAGAGCCCGTGCTCGCCCACAAGAGAAGCCACCGCAATGAGAAGCCCGTGCACCGCAACGAAGAGTAGCCCCGCTCGACGCAACTAGAGAAAGCCCACATGCAGCAACGAAGACCCAACGCAGCCAAACATAAATTAGAAACTAAAATAAAATTTGCCTCTGAATAACTTTGAGTGAATTTGGTATAAGTTGTAAAGTTCGCATCTACATTCACTTCATTCCAAATGGTTTCCAATTAATTGTTCCTTAACTACTTTTAGAAAACTTTTGGGATAGAGACTCCATTTTAGTTTGAATGTCCAATTTAATGGATTCAGCAGTCCTGTCAGTAGGGCACGCTGCCTCCAGTGACCTGTGAGGGAGGCGCGGCCTGCACTTCCTGCACTGACCACAGGGTGGCGCCGAGTTCGCCTCTCTGACCCACAGCGCATGCTCGTTCCCTGCGAACTCGATTGTGAGGGCAGCTGAGAGGAGTTGAGCCTCCTCAGGCGCGGGGGCGGGGGCGGGGGCCTTCGGGTAGGACGCCCGGCTCAGCGTCTCTGCTGAGAGGAGCTCGGTCTCCGTCTCCTTAGGACTCGCTGGGGTTTCGGCTTCAGGACAAAGTGGGGCTGCGTCCACGCTGACTAGGGAACTAGGTTTCCTGAGGACCCAGGTGATGCCTGAGGAAAAGGTGAAGAGACGGTGAGGAAAAGTGGGGAGAAGCTTCCTGTGGGCGACTGACCGTTGAGGGGGTCCGTCTTCGTGTGAGCGAGGGAGGGCTTGGCGTGGAAAGCTGGGTTTTTGTTCAGGTTTGTGTGCAGGGTAGCCAGCGTGAGTTATGGGGCGTCCAGTTTTCCCAGCACCATTTATCGTGGGGAGTGTCGTGCTCCTTGGTGTGTCCTTGGTCCCTGTGTCATAAATTCACCGACCCCGTCCGTGTGGGTTGAATTCTGGTCTCTCTGTCCTGTTCCTCTGGTCCCTGTGCCCGTTTTGAGCCAGTTCCACACTGTTTTGGTGACTGTAGCTTCTCAGCAGAGTGTGACGTCAGGGAGGGAGATGCCTCCAGCCCGTTCTCTTTTTTCAGGGTTTCTTTGGCTATTTGGGGTCCTTTGTGGTTCCCCACAGATATTAGGAGGATTTGCTCTATTTGGGGGGAAAATACCATGGAATTTTGGGAGGGATTGCATTCACTGAATCAAAAAGAAACAGATAATTTGAACAGACCAATCACTAGAGATGAACTAGAATCTGTAGTTTAAAAACTCTCCCACAGGGCTTCCCTGGTGGTGCAGTGGTTGAGGATCCACCTGCCAATGCAGGGGACATGGGTTCCATCCCTGATCCGGGAAGATCCCACATGCTGCGGAGCAACTAAGACTGTGTGCCACAACTACTGAGCCTGCGCTCTAGAGCCCAAGAGCCACAACTACTGAGCCCATGTGCCACAACTACTGAAGCCTGTGTGTCTAGGACCCGAGCTCCGCAATGAAGAGTAGCCCCTGCTCACCACAACTAGAGAAAGCCTGTGCACAGCAACAAAGGCCCAGTGCAGAGTTCTCAGAGCTCCCGGTACGAGCTTCTTCCCTTGGGTGGATTCTTGGCTTTTCTCCCAGCATGGCCCCCAAACACCAGTTTTCACTTCCACCCCAAGCAACGAAACCGAAGAAACTGAGACGGACTCCTGCCTCCAGGCCAGAGGAAACGTCTGCTTCTCCGAACTTGCCGAAGGAAGAAGAAGAACAGCAAGAAGCAGTTGAACATATTGATGAAGTACAAAATGAAATAGACAGACTTAACGAACAAGCCAGTGAGGAGATTTTGAAAGTAGAACAGAAATATAACAAACTCCGCCAACCATTTTTTCAGAGGAGGTTGGAATTGATCGCCAAAATCCCAAATTTTGGGGTAACATTTGTTCACCATCCACAAGTGTCTGCACTGCTTGGGGAGGAGGATGAAGAGGTGCTGCATTATTTGACAAGAGTCGAAGTGACAGAATTTGAAGATAGTAAATCAGGTTACAGAATAGATTTTTATTTTGATGAAAACCCTTACTTCGAAACTAAAGTTCTCTCCAAAGAATTTCATCTGAATGAGAGTGGTGATCCATCTTCAAAGTCCACTGAAATCAAATGGAAATCCGGAAAGGATCTGACAAAACGTGCAAGTCAAACGCAGAATAAAGCCAGCAGGAAGAGACAGCATGAGGAACCAGAAAGCTTCTTCACCTGGTTTACTGATCATTCTGAGGCAGGTGCAGATGAGTTAGGAGAGGTCATCAAAGATGATATTTGGCCAAATCCATTACAGTACCACTTGGTTCCGGACATGGATGATGAGGAAGGGGAAGGAGAAGAAGATGATGATGATGATGAAGAGGAAGAAGGACTGGAAGATACTGATGAAGAAGGGGATAAGGATGAAGGAAGATGAAGGAGAAGATGACTAATGGAACACTGATGGATTCCAACCTTCCTTTTTTAATTTTCTCCAGTCCCTGGGAGCAAGTTGCAGTCTTTTTTTTTTTTTCCTCCTTCTCCTCTTGTGCTCAGTTGCCCTGTGTTTGAGGTCTCTTTTCTCCTTTATACCATGGCTCACAACTTATTTTGGGGGGAAATACCTTGAGCAGAATTCAGTGGGAAAAGAATCTCTACCCCTTTCTGTTCCAGATTCATTTTTATCCCTTCCTGTCTCAAGAAAAACTTTACGGAACCAACACCACCATGCTCTGTGGGAAAAAAGAAAAACCTTCTGCTCCCTTAGCTCTGCTGGAAGCTGGAGGGTGCTAGGCCCCTGTGTAGTAGTGCATAGAATTCTAGCTTTTTTCCTCCTTTCTCTGTATATTGGGCTCAGAGATTACACTGTGTCTCTATGTGAATATGGACAGTTAGCATTTACCAACATCTATCTGTCTACTTTCTCTTGTTTAAAAAAAGAAAAGAAAAACTTAAAAAAATGGGGTTATAGAAGGTCAGCAAAGGGTGGGTTTGAGATGTTTGGGTGGGTTAAGTGGGCATTTTGACAACATGGCTTCTCCTTTGGCATGTTTAATTGTGATGTTTAACGGACATCCTTGCAGTTTAAGATGACACTTTTAAAATAAAATTCTCTCCTAATGATGACTTGAGCCCTGCCACTCGATGGGAGAATCAGCAGAACCTGTGGGATCTTATTTGCAATTGACATTCTCTATTGTAATTTTGTTCCTGTTTAGTGTTATATTTTTCTTTCTGTTTCACTGGAAAGGAAAGATGATGCTCAGTTTGAAACGTTAAAAGTGTACAAGTTGCTTTGTTACAATAAAACTAAATGTGTACACACACACACACACAAAAACAAAGACCCGGTGCAGCCAAAAATAAAGTAAATAAAATAAATAAATTTATTTTAAAAAAAACTCCCCCACAAACAAAAGTCCAGGACCAGATGGCTTCATAGGCAAATTCTACCAAACATACGAAGAAGAACTTATACTGATCCTTCTCAAACTCTTCCAAAAAACTGAAGAGAAGGGAACACTCCCAAAGACATTCTATGAAGCCACCATCACCCTGATACCAAAACCAGACAAAGACACCACCAAAAAAGAAAATTACAGGCCAATATCTTTGATGAGTATAGATGCAAAAATTCTCAACCAAATATATAGCAAACTGGATCCAACAACACATAAAAAAGATCATACACCACAACCAAGTGGGATTCATCCCAGGTTCATAAGGATGGTTCAACATATGCAAATCAATCAATGTGATACACCACATAAACAAAAGTCAAAAACCACTTGATCATCTCAATAGATGCAGAAAAAACACTTGACAAAATTCAACATCCATTCATGATAAACACTCTTACCAAAGTGGGTATAGAGGGAATACATCTCAACATAATAAAAGCTATTTATGACAAACCCAGAGCCAATATAATACTCAATGGTGAAAAGTTGAAAGCCCTCCCGCTAAACTCTGGAATAAGACAAGGATACCCACTTCCACCTCTTCTATTCAACATAGTATTGGAAGTCCTAGCCACAGCAATCAGACAAGAAAAAGAAATAAAAGGTATCCAAATTGGAAGAGATAATATCGTCATTATATGCAGATGACATGACTCTATATGTAGAAAACCCTAAAGACTCCACACAAAAACTACGAGAACTGATCAGTGAATTCAGAAACGTAGCAGGATACAAGATTAACATACAGAAATCGGTTGCATTTCTTTACACCAACAATGAAATATCAGAAAGGGAATGGAAAATAAACGATACTTTCCAAAATCACACCCTCAGGACTTCCCTGGTGGTCCAGTGGCTAAGACTCCACAATCCCAATGCAGGGGGCCCGGGTTCCATCCCTGGTCAGGGAACTAGGTCTCACATGCCACAAGTAAGAGTGCGAATGCCGCAAATAAAGATCCCGCATGCCGCAACTAATGATCCCGCATGCCGCAACTAAAGATCCTGCACGCAGCAATGAAGATCCCGCACGTGGCAGCCAAGACCCGGCGCAGCCAAATAAAGAAATATTGAAAAAGAAATTCACCTCCAAAAATAAAATACTTAGGAATAAATCTGACCAAGGAGGTGCAAGACTTGTATGCTGAGAGCTGTACAACGTTAAAGGAAACTGAAGATGATTCAAAGAAATGGAAAGATAGCCCATGCTCTTGGATTGGAAGAATTTATATTGTTAAAATGACTACACTACCCAAAGCAATCTACAGATTTAATGCAATCCCTATCAAATGACCCATGACATTTTTCACAGAACTAGAACAAATAATCCTAAAATTTATATGGAACCATAAAACACCCAGAATTGCCAAAGCAATCCTGAAGAAACAGAACAAAGCAACAGGCATAACTCTCCCAGACTTAAGACAATACTACAAAGCTATAGTAATCAAAACAGCATGGTATTGGCACAGAAACAGACATATGGATCAATGGAACAGAACAGAGAGCGCAGAAATTAACCCACACACCTAGAGTCAATTAGTTTTTGACAAAAAAGGCAAGAATATACAAAGGGAAAAAGCCTCTTCAGCAAGTGGTGCTGGGAAAGTTGGACAGCTGCATGTAAATCAATGAATTTAAAACACACCCTCTCACCATACACAAAAATAAACTCAAATAATGGCTTAAAGACTTAAACGTAAGACATGACACCATAAAACTCCTAGAAGAGAACACAGGCAAAACATTCTCTGACATAAATTGTACCAATGTTTTCTTAGGTCAGTCTCCCAAGGCAATAGGAATAAAAGCAAAAATAAACAAATGGGACCTAATCAAACATACAAGCTTTTGCGCAGCAAAGGAAACCATTCATAAAATGAAAAGACGACCTACAAAACGGGAGAAAATATTTGCAAACAATGCAACCGAGAAGGGCTTGATTTCCAAAATATATAAACAGCTCACACAACTCAACAACAAAAAAATAAATGAACCAATCAAAACAGGGGCAGAAGACCTAAAAAGACATTTCTTCAAAGAAGAAATACAAATAGCTAATAGACACATGAAAAGATGCTCAAAATCACTAATTATCAGAGAAATGAAAATCAAAACTACAATAAGGTACCATCTCACACTGGTCAGAATGGCCATCATGAAAAACTCTACAAATAACAAATGCCGGAGAGGATGTGGAGAAAAGGGAACCCTCTTACACTGTTGGTGGGAATGTAAATTGCTACAGCCACTTTGGAGAACAGTATGGAGGTTCCTTAAAAAATTCAAAATTGAATTGCCATATGATCCAGCAATCCCACTCCTGGGCATATACCCAGACAAAACTCTAATCCAAAGAGATACATGCACCCCTATGTTCATAGCAGCACTATTCACAACAGCCAAGACAGGGAAACAACCTAAGTGTCCACTGACAGATGAATGGATAAAGAAGATGTGGTACATGTATACAATGCACTAGTACTCAGCCATAAAAAAGAACAAAATAATGCCATTTGCAGCAACATGGATGCAACTAGAGATTATCATACTAAGTGAAATAAGTCAGAAAGAGAAAGACAAATACCATATGATATCACTTCTATGTGGAATCTAAAATATGACACAAATGAACATACCTATGAAACAGAAACAGACTCATGGACATAGAGAACAGACTTGTGGCTGCCAAGGGGGAGGAGGTTGGGGGAGGGATGGAATGGGAGGTTGGGGTTAACAGATGTAAACTATTAAACATGGAATGGATAAACAAGGCCCTACTGTATAGCACAGGGAACTATATCCGGTATACTATGATAAACCATAACGGAAAAGAATATAAACGGAAAAGAATATACAAAAAGAATGTATATATATGTATAACTCAGTCACTTTGCTAGTTTCTAGTAGTCAGATAGATGTTTTTTCTGTGAATAGAGGGTGCTGAGTCCAGTTCCTTGAACAATGAGTATGTCTTGGCGATTACATTATTGGCGTATGGAACGGTATCTGTGCCAATTTCAACCTCCTGGTTTATGCATCACCGCACCACGCTTTTCCCCTTAAGCAGCCATAAGTGTGTTTTGTAAATGTGTGATGGTGTTCTGTTTGTAATTCAGTTCATGGTTGGCGATGTTTAGATTCCCTTTATAAGTGATATCTTATGATAAGTTTCTCTTGCTGTCTAACTTATTTCACTCTCAATGACCATACATAAGTGCCCCTGAGTTGCTGCGACTGGCCTCATTTCATTGATTTCAGGGCTGAGTAATACTCCGTTGTCCTTAAGTACCAAATTTTCTTTCACCATTTTTTCCTTCCAAGGACTATTAAGCTGTACCCAAGTCGAGGCTGTTGTCAACATAGCAGCAGTAAACGGGGTGCCTGCGTTCTGTGGATTTTTGGTTTTTCCAACATATAGGCCCATGAGTGGAAGCGCCCTATGCTTTGTAGCTCTGTTTTTTAGATGTTTTAGGAAACACAGCACACTTCTCCAGAGTGGCCGTTGGCAATTTACATTCCCCCCTTCAGCGTAACAAGGCTCCCTTTTCTCCTCTCCTTGTCCTGCATATCTGGTTTTTACCCTTTGTGAGGATGGTCCTTTTTTCTGATTCGAAGTGATACCTCTTTGTAGTGTTGATTTGCATTGCCCGCTTCTTTGGTTGGCCAAAATGGGCGTATGCGTTTTTCCTGAATATATTCTGGAAGTTAAATTTGAGAGACAGCTTTTTTGTTTTAACTGATTAACTAATTAATTTATTTTTGGCCGTGTTGGGTCTTCGTTTCTGTGCGAAGGCTTTCTCTAGTTGTGGCAAGCGGGGGCCAGTCTTCATCGCGGTGTGCGGGCCTCTCACTATCGCGGCCTCTCTTGTTGCGTAGCACAGGCTCCAGAGGCGCAGGCTCAGTAGTTGTGGCTCACGGGCCTAGTTGCTCCGCGGCATGTGGGATCTTCCCAGACCAGGGCTCGAACCCGTGTCCCCTGCATTAGCAGGCAGATTCTCAACCACTGCACCACCAGGGAAGCCCCTTGAATAGTTTTGTATTTAAAATTTGTCTGTGGGGACTTCCCTGGTGACGCAGTGGTTAAGAGTCCGCCTGCCAATGCAGGGGACACGGGCTCGAGCCCTGGTCCGGGAAGCTCCCACATGCCGCAGAGCAACCAAGCCTGCGCGGCACAACTACTGAAGCCTGCGCGCCTAGAGCCCGTGCTCGCCCACAAGAGAAGCCACCGCAATGAGAAGCCCGTGCACCGCAACGAAGAGTAGCCCCGCTCGACGCAACTAGAGAAAGCCCACATGCAGCAACGAAGACCCAACGCAGCCAAACATAAATTAGAAACTAAAATAAAATTTGCCTCTGAATAACTTTGAGTGAATTTGGTATAAGTTGTAAAGTTTGCATCTACATTCACTTCATTCCAAATGGTTTCCAATTAATTGTTCCTTAACTACTTTTAGAAAACTTTTGGGATAGAGACTCCATTTTAGTTTGAATGTCCAATTTAATGGATTCAGCAGTCCTGTCAGTAGGGCACGCTGCCTCCAGTGACCTGTGAGGGAGGCGCGGCCTGCACTTCCTGCACTGACCACAGGGTGGCGCCGAGTTCGCCTCTCTGACCCACAGCGCATGCTCGTTCCCTGCGAACTCGATTGTGAGGGCAGCTGAGAGGAGTTGAGCCTCCTCAGGCGCGGGGGCGGGGGCCTTCGGGTAGGACGCCCGGCTCAGCGTCTCTGCTGAGAGGAGCTCGGTCTCCGTCTCCTTAGGACTCGCTGGGGTTTCGGCTTCAGGACAAAGTGGGGCTGCGTCCACGCTGACTAGGGAACTAGGTTTCCTGAGGACCCAGGTGATGCCTGAGGAAAAGGTGAAGAGACGGTGAGGAAAAGTGGGGAGAAGCTTCCTGTGGGCGACTGACCGTTGAGGGGGTCCGTCTTCGTGTGAGCGAGGGAGGGCTTGGCGTGGAAAGCTGGGTTTTTGTTCAGGTTTGTGTGCAGGGTAGCCAGCGTGAGTTATGGGGCGTCCAGTTTTCCCAGCACCATTTATCGTGGGGAGTGTCGTGCTCCTTGGTGTGTCCTTGGTCCCTGTGTCATAAATTCACCGACCCCGTCCGTGTGGGTTGAATTCTGGTCTCTCTGTCCTGTTCCTCTGGTCCCTGTGCCCGTTTTGAGCCAGTTCCACACTGTTTTGGTGACTGTAGCTTCTCAGCAGAGTGTGACGTCAGGGAGGGAGATGCCTCCAGCCCGTTCTCTTTTTTCAGGGTTTCTTTGGCTATTTGGGGTCCTTTGTGGTTCCCCACAGATATTAGGAGGATTTGCTCTATTTGGGGGGAAAATACCATGGAATTTTGGGAGGGATTGCATTCACTGAATCAAAAAGAAACAGATAATTTGAACAGACCAATCACTAGAGATGAACTAGAATCTGTAGTTTAAAAACTCTCCCACAGGGCTTCCCTGGTGGTGCAGTGGTTGAGGATCCACCTGCCAATGCAGGGGACATGGGTTCCATCCCTGATCCGGGAAGATCCCACATGCTGCGGAGCAACTAAGACTGTGTGCCACAACTACTGAGCCTGCGCTCTAGAGCCCAAGAGCCACAACTACTGAGCCCATGTGCCACAACTACTGAAGCCTGTGTGTCTAGGACCCAAGCTCCGCAATGAAGAGTAGCCCCTGCTCACCACAACTAGAGAAAGCCTGTGCACAGCAACAAAGGCCCAGTGCAGAGTTCTCAGAGCTCCCGGTACGAGCTTCTTCCCTTGGGTGGATTCTTGGCTTTTCTCCCAGCATGGCCCCCAAACACCAGTTTTCACTTCCACCCCAAGCAACGAAACCGAAGAAACTGAGACGGACTCCTGCCTCCAGGCCAGAGGAAACGTCTGCTTCTCCGAACTTGCCGAAGGAAGAAGAAGAACAGCAAGAAGCAGTTGAACATATTGATGAAGTACAAAATGAAATAGACAGACTTAACGAACAAGCCAGTGAGGAGATTTTGAAAGTAGAACAGAAATATAACAAACTCCGCCAACCATTTTTTCAGAGGAGGTCGGAATTGATCGCCAAAATCCCAAATTTTGGGGTAACATTTGTTCACCATCCACAAGTGTCTGCACTGCTTGGGGAGGAGGATGAAGAGGTGCTGCATTATTTGACAAGAGTCGAAGTGACAGAATTTGAAGATAGTAAATCAGGTTACAGAATAGATTTTTATTTTGATGAAAACCCTTACTTCGAAACTAAAGTTCTCTCCAAAGAATTTCATCTGAATGAGAGTGGTGATCCATCTTCAAAGTCCACTGAAATCAAATGGAAATCCGGAAAGGATCTGACAAAACGTGCAAGTCAAACGCAGAATAAAGCCAGCAGGAAGAGACAGCATGAGGAACCAGAAAGCTTCTTCACCTGGTTTACTGATCATTCTGAGGCAGGTGCAGATGAGTTAGGAGAGGTCATCAAAGATGATATTTGGCCAAATCCATTACAGTACCACTTGGTTCCGGACATGGATGATGAGGAAGGGGAAGGAGAAGAAGATGATGATGATGATGAAGAGGAAGAAGGACTGGAAGATACTGATGAAGAAGGGGATAAGGATGAAGGAAGATGAAGGAGAAGATGACTAATGGAACACTGATGGATTCCAACCTTCCTTTTTTAATTTTCTCCAGTCCCTGGGAGCAAGTTGCAGTCTTTTTTTTTTTTTTCCTCCTTCTCCTCTTGTGCTCAGTTGCCCTGTGTTTGAGGTCTCTTTTCTCCTTTATACCATGGCTCACAACTTATTTTGGGGGGAAATACCTTGAGCAGAATTCAGTGGGAAAAGAATCTCTACCCCTTTCTGTTCCAGATTCATTTTTATCCCTTCCTGTCTCAAGAAAAACTTTACGGAACCAACACCACCATGCTCTGTGGGAAAAAAGAAAAACCTTCTGCTCCCTTAGCTCTGCTGGAAGCTGGAGGGTGCTAGGCCCCTGTGTAGTAGTGCATAGAATTCTAGCTTTTTTCCTCCTTTCTCTGTATATTGGGCTCAGAGATTACACTGTGTCTCTATGTGAATATGGACAGTTAGCATTTACCAACATCTATCTGTCTACTTTCTCTTGTTTAAAAAAAGAAAAGAAAAACTTAAAAAAATGGGGTTATAGAAGGTCAGCAAAGGGTGGGTTTGAGATGTTTGGGTGGGTTAAGTGGGCATTTTGACAACATGGCTTCTCCTTTGGCATGTTTAATTGTGATGTTTAACGGACATCCTTGCAGTTTAAGATGACACTTTTAAAATAAAATTCTCTCCTAATGATGACTTGAGCCCTGCCACTCGATGGGAGAATCAGCAGAACCTGTGGGATCTTATTTGCAATTGACATTCTCTATTGTAATTTTGTTCCTGTTTAGTGTTATATTTTTCTTTCTGTTTCACTGGAAAGGAAAGATGATGCTCAGTTTGAAACGTTAAAAGTGTACAAGTTGCTTTGTTACAATAAAACTAAATGTGTACACACACACACACACAAAAACAAAGACCCGGTGCAGCCAAAAATAAAGTAAATAAAATAAATAAATTTATTTAAAAAAAAACTCCCCCACAAACAAAAGTCCAGGACCAGATGGCTTCATAGGCAAATTCTACCAAACATACGAAGAAGAACTTATACTGATCCTTCTCAAACTCTTCCAAAAAACTGAAGAGAAGGGAACACTCCCAAAGACATTCTATGAAGCCACCATCACCCTGATACCAAAACCAGACAAAGACACCACCAAAAAAGAAAATTACAGGCCAATATCTTTGATGAGTATAGATGCAAAAATTCTCAACCAAATATATAGCAAACTGGATCCAACAACACATAAAAAAGATCATACACCACAACCAAGTGGGATTCATCCCAGGTTCATAAGGATGGTTCAACATATGCAAATCAATCAATGTGATACACCACATAAACAAAAGTCAAAAACCACTTGATCATCTCAATAGATGCAGAAAAAACACTTGACAAAATTCAACATCCATTCATGATAAACACTCTTACCAAAGTGGGTATAGAGGGAATACATCTCAACATAATAAAAGCTATTTATGACAAACCCAGAGCCAATATAATACTCAATGGTGAAAAGTTGAAAGCCCTCCCGCTAAACTCTGGAATAAGACAAGGATACCCACTTCCACCTCTTCTATTCAACATAGTATTGGAAGTCCTAGCCACAGCAATCAGACAAGAAAAAGAAATAAAAGGTATCCAAATTGGAAGAGATAATATCGTCATTATATGCAGATGACATGACTCTATATGTAGAAAACCCTAAAGACTCCACACAAAAACTACGAGAACTGATCAGTGAATTCAGAAACGTAGCAGGATACAAGATTAACATACAGAAATCGGTTGCATTTCTTTACACCAACAATGAAATATCAGAAAGGGAATGGAAAATAAACGATACTTTCCAAAATCACACCCTCAGGACTTCCCTGGTGGTCCAGTGGCTAAGACTCCACAATCCCAATGCAGGGGGCCCGGGTTCCATCCCTGGTCAGGGAACTAGGTCTCACATGCCACAAGTAAGAGTGCGAATGCCGCAAATAAAGATCCCGCATGCCGCAACTAATGATCCCGCATGCCGCAACTAAAGATCCTGCACGCAGCAATGAAGATCCCGCACGTGGCAGCCAAGACCCGGCGCAGCCAAATAAAGAAATATTGAAAAAGAAATTCACCTCCAAAAATAAAATACTTAGGAATAAATCTGACCAAGGAGGTGCAAGACTTGTATGCTGAGAGCTGTACAACGTTAAAGGAAACTGAAGATGATTCAAAGAAATGGAAAGATAGCCCATGCTCTTGGATTGGAAGAATTTATATTGTTAAAATGACTACACTACCCAAAGCAATCTACAGATTTAATGCAATCCCTATCAAATGACCCATGACATTTTTCACAGAACTAGAACAAATAATCCTAAAATTTATATGGAACCATAAAACACCCAGAATTGCCAAAGCAATCCTGAAGAAACAGAACAAAGCAACAGGCATAACTCTCCCAGACTTAAGACAATACTACAAAGCTATAGTAATCAAAACAGCATGGTATTGGCACAGAAACAGACATATGGATCAATGGAACAGAACAGAGAGCGCAGAAATTAACCCACACACCTAGAGTCAATTAGTTTTTGACAAAAAAGGCAAGAATATACAAAGGGAAAAAGCCTCTTCAGCAAGTGGTGCTGGGAAAGTTGGACAGCTGCATGTAAATCAATGAATTTAAAACACACCCTCTCACCATACACAAAAATAAACTCAAATAATGGCTTAAAGACTTAAACGTAAGACATGACACCATAAAACTCCTAGAAGAGAACACAGGCAAAACATTCTCTGACATAAATTGTACCAATGTTTTCTTAGGTCAGTCTCCCAAGGCAATAGGAATAAAAGCAAAAATAAACAAATGGGACCTAATCAAACATACAAGCTTTTGCGCAGCAAAGGAAACCATTCATAAAATGAAAAGACGACCTACAAAACGGGAGAAAATATTTGCAAACAATGCAACCGAGAAGGGCTTGATTTCCAAAATATATAAACAGCTCACACAACTCAACAACAAAAAAATAAATGAACCAATCAAAACAGGGGCAGAAGACCTAAAAAGACATTTCTTCAAAGAAGAAATACAAATAGCTAATAGACACATGAAAAGATGCTCAAAATCACTAATTATCAGAGAAATGAAAATCAAAACTACAATAAGGTACCATCTCACACTGGTCAGAATGGCCATCATGAAAAACTCTACAAATAACAAATGCCGGAGAGGATGTGGAGAAAAGGGAACCCTCTTACACTGTTGGTGGGAATGTAAATTGCTACAGCCACTTTGGAGAACAGTATGGAGGTTCCTTAAAAAATTCAAAATTGAATTGCCATATGATCCAGCAATCCCACTCCTGGGCATATACCCAGACAAAACTCTAATCCAAAGAGATACATGCACCCCTATGTTCATAGCAGCACTATTCACAACAGCCAAGACAGGGAAACAACCTAAGTGTCCACTGACAGATGAATGGATAAAGAAGATGTGGTACATGTATACAATGCACTAGTACTCAGCCATAAAAAAGAACAAAATAATGCCATTTGCAGCAACATGGATGCAACTAGAGATTATCATACTAAGTGAAATAAGTCAGAAAGAGAAAGACAAATACCATATGATATCACTTCTATGTGGAATCTAAAATATGACACAAATGAACATACCTATGAAACAGAAACAGACTCATGGACATAGAGAACAGACTTGTGGCTGCCAAGGGGGAGGAGGTTGGGGGAGGGATGGAATGGGAGGTTGGGGTTAACAGATGTAAACTATTAAACATGGAATGGATAAACAAGGCCCTACTGTATAGCACAGGGAACTATATCCGGTATACTATGATAAACCATAACGGAAAAGAATATAAACGGAAAAGAATATACAAAAAGAATGTATATATATGTATAACTCAGTCACTTTGCTAGTTTCTAGTAGTCAGATAGATGTTTTTTCTGTGAATAGAGGGTGCTGAGTCCAGTTCCTTGAACAATGAGTATGTCTTGGCGATTACATTATTGGCGTATGGAACGGTATCTGTGCCAATTTCAACCTCCTGGTTTATGCATCACCGCACCACGCTTTTCCCCTTAAGCAGCCATAAGTGTGTTTTGTAAATGTGTGATGGTGTTCTGTTTGTAATTCAGTTCATGGTTGGCGATGTTTAGATTCCCTTTATAAGTGATATCTTATGATAAGTTTCTCTTGCTGTCTAACTTATTTCACTCTCAATGACCATACATAAGTGCCCCTGAGTTGCTGCGACTGGCCTCATTTCATTGATTTCAGGGCTGAGTAATACTCCGTTGTCCTTAAGTACCAAATTTTCTTTCACCATTTTTTCCTTCCAAGGACTATTAAGCTGTACCCAAGTCGAGGCTGTTGTCAACATAGCAGCAGTAAACGGGGTGCCTGCGTTCTGTGGATTTTTGGTTTTTCCAACATATAGGCCCATGAGTGGAAGCGCCCTATGCTTTGTAGCTCTGTTTTTTAGATGTTTTAGGAAACACAGCACACTTCTCCAGAGTGGCCGTTGGCAATTTACATTCCCCCCTTCAGCGTAACAAGGCTCCCTTTTCTCCTCTCCTTGTCCTGCATATCTGGTTTTTACCCTTTGTGAGGATGGTCCTTTTTTCTGATTCGAAGTGATACCTCTTTGTAGTGTTGATTTGCATTGCCCGCTTCTTTGGTTGGCCAAAATGGGCGTATGCGTTTTTCCTGAATATATTCTGGAAGTTAAATTTGAGAGACAGCTTTTTTGTTTTAACTGATTAACTAATTAATTTATTTTTGGCCGTGTTGGGTCTTCGTTTCTGTGCGAAGGCTTTCTCTAGTTGTGGCAAGCGGGGGCCAGTCTTCATCGCGGTGTGCGGGCCTCTCACTATCGCGGCCTCTCTTGTTGCGTAGCACAGGCTCCAGAGGCGCAGGCTCAGTAGTTGTGGCTCACGGGCCTAGTTGCTCCGCGGCATGTGGGATCTTCCCAGACCAGGGCTCGAACCCGTGTCCCCTGCATTAGCAGGCAGATTCTCAACCACTGCACCACCAGGGAAGCCCCTTGAATAGTTTTGTATTTAAAATTTGTCTGTGGGGACTTCCCTGGTGACGCAGTGGTTAAGAGTCCGCCTGCCAATGCAGGGGACACGGGCTCGAGCCCTGGTCCGGGAAGCTCCCACATGCCGCAGAGCAACCAAGCCTGCGCGGCACAACTACTGAAGCCTGCGCGCCTAGAGCCCGTGCTCGCCCACAAGAGAAGCCACCGCAATGAGAAGCCCGTGCACCGCAACGAAGAGTAGCCCCGCTCGACGCAACTAGAGAAAGCCCACATGCAGCAACGAAGACCCAACGCAGCCAAACATAAATTAGAAACTAAAATAAAATTTGCCTCTGAATAACTTTGAGTGAATTTGGTATAAGTTGTAAAGTTTGCATCTACATTCACTTCATTCCAAATGGTTTCCAATTAATTGTTCCTTAACTACTTTTAGAAAACTTTTGGGATAGAGACTCCATTTTAGTTTGAATGTCCAATTTAATGGATTCAGCAGTCCTGTCAGTAGGGCACGCTGCCTCCAGTGACCTGTGAGGGAGGCGCGGCCTGCACTTCCTGCACTGACCACAGGGTGGCGCCGAGTTCGCCTCTCTGACCCACAGCGCATGCTCGTTCCCTGCGAACTCGATTGTGAGGGCAGCTGAGAGGAGTTGAGCCTCCTCAGGCGCGGGGGCGGGGGCCTTCGGGTAGGACGCCCGGCTCAGCGTCTCTGCTGAGAGGAGCTCGGTCTCCGTCTCCTTAGGACTCGCTGGGGTTTCGGCTTCAGGACAAAGTGGGGCTGCGTCCACGCTGACTAGGGAACTAGGTTTCCTGAGGACCCAGGTGATGCCTGAGGAAAAGGTGAAGAGACGGTGAGGAAAAGTGGGGAGAAGCTTCCTGTGGGCGACTGACCGTTGAGGGGGTCCGTCTTCGTGTGAGCGAGGGAGGGCTTGGCGTGGAAAGCTGGGTTTTTGTTCAGGTTTGTGTGCAGGGTAGCCAGCGTGAGTTATGGGGCGTCCAGTTTTCCCAGCACCATTTATCGTGGGGAGTGTCGTGCTCCTTGGTGTGTCCTTGGTCCCTGTGTCATAAATTCACCGACCCCGTCCGTGTGGGTTGAATTCTGGTCTCTCTGTCCTGTTCCTCTGGTCCCTGTGCCCGTTTTGAGCCAGTTCCACACTGTTTTGGTGACTGTAGCTTCTCAGCAGAGTGTGACGTCAGGGAGGGAGATGCCTCCAGCCCGTTCTCTTTTTTCAGGGTTTCTTTGGCTATTTGGGGTCCTTTGTGGTTCCCCACAGATATTAGGAGGATTTGCTCTATTTGGGGGGAAAATACCATGGAATTTTGGGAGGGATTGCATTCACTGAATCAAAAAGAAACAGATAATTTGAACAGACCAATCACTAGAGATGAACTAGAATCTGTAGTTTAAAAACTCTCCCACAGGGCTTCCCTGGTGGTGCAGTGGTTGAGGATCCACCTGCCAATGCAGGGGACATGGGTTCCATCCCTGATCCGGGAAGATCCCACATGCTGCGGAGCAACTAAGACTGTGTGCCACAACTACTGAGCCTGCGCTCTAGAGCCCAAGAGCCACAACTACTGAGCCCATGTGCCACAACTACTGAAGCCTGTGTGTCTAGGACCCGAGCTCCGCAATGAAGAGTAGCCCCTGCTCACCACAACTAGAGAAAGCCTGTGCACAGCAACAAAGGCCCAGTGCAGAGTTCTCAGAGCTCCCGGTACGAGCTTCTTCCCTTGGGTGGATTCTTGGCTTTTCTCCCAGCATGGCCCCCAAACACCAGTTTTCACTTCCACCCCAAGCAACGAAACCGAAGAAACTGAGACGGACTCCTGCCTCCAGGCCAGAGGAAACGTCTGCTTCTCCGAACTTGCCGAAGGAAGAAGAAGAACAGCAAGAAGCAGTTGAACATATTGATGAAGTACAAAATGAAATAGACAGACTTAACGAACAAGCCAGTGAGGAGATTTTGAAAGTAGAACAGAAATATAACAAACTCCGCCAACCATTTTTTCAGAGGAGGTCGGAATTGATCGCCAAAATCCCAAATTTTGGGGTAACAACATTTGTTCACCATCCACAAGTGTCTGCACTGCTTGGGGAGGAGGATGAAGAGGTGCTGCATTATTTGACAAGAGTCGAAGTGACAGAATTTGAAGATAGTAAATCAGGTTACAGAATAGATTTTTATTTTGATGAAAACCCTTACTTCGAAACTAAAGTTCTCTCCAAAGAATTTCATCTGAATGAGAGTGGTGATCCATCTTCAAAGTCCACTGAAATCAAATGGAAATCCGGAAAGGATCTGACAAAACGTGCAAGTCAAACGCAGAATAAAGCCAGCAGGAAGAGACAGCATGAGGAACCAGAAAGCTTCTTCACCTGGTTTACTGATCATTCTGAGGCAGGTGCAGATGAGTTAGGAGAGGTCATCAAAGATGATATTTGGCCAAATCCATTACAGTACCACTTGGTTCCGGACATGGATGATGAGGAAGGGGAAGGAGAAGAAGATGATGATGATGATGAAGAGGAAGAAGGACTGGAAGATACTGATGAAGAAGGGGATAAGGATGAAGGAAGATGAAGGAGAAGATGACTAATGGAACACTGATGGATTCCAACCTTCCTTTTTTAATTTTCTCCAGTCCCTGGGAGCAAGTTGCAGTCTTTTTTTTTTTTTCCTCCTTCTCCTCTTGTGCTCAGTTGCCCTGTGTTTGAGGTCTCTTTTCTCCTTTATACCATGGCTCACAACTTATTTTGGGGGGAAATACCTTGAGCAGAATTCAGTGGGAAAAGAATCTCTACCCCTTTCTGTTCCAGATTCATTTTTATCCCTTCCTGTCTCAAGAAAAACTTTACGGAACCAACACCACCATGCTCTGTGGGAAAAAAGAAAAACCTTCTGCTCCCTTAGCTCTGCTGGAAGCTGGAGGGTGCTAGGCCCCTGTGTAGTAGTGCATAGAATTCTAGCTTTTTTCCTCCTTTCTCTGTATATTGGGCTCAGAGATTACACTGTGTCTCTATGTGAATATGGACAGTTAGCATTTACCAACATCTATCTGTCTACTTTCTCTTGTTTAAAAAAAGAAAAGAAAAACTTAAAAAAATGGGGTTATAGAAGGTCAGCAAAGGGTGGGTTTGAGATGTTTGGGTGGGTTAAGTGGGCATTTTGACAACATGGCTTCTCCTTTGGCATGTTTAATTGTGATGTTTAACGGACATCCTTGCAGTTTAAGATGACACTTTTAAAATAAAATTCTCTCCTAATGATGACTTGAGCCCTGCCACTCGATGGGAGAATCAGCAGAACCTGTGGGATCTTATTTGCAATTGACATTCTCTATTGTAATTTTGTTCCTGTTTAGTGTTATATTTTTCTTTCTGTTTCACTGGAAAGGAAAGATGATGCTCAGTTTGAAACGTTAAAAGTGTACAAGTTGCTTTGTTACAATAAAACTAAATGTGTACACACACACACACACAAAAACAAAGACCCGGTGCAGCCAAAAATAAAGTAAATAAAATAAATAAATTTATTTTAAAAAAAACTCCCCCACAAACAAAAGTCCAGGACCAGATGGCTTCATAGGCAAATTCTACCAAACATACGAAGAAGAACTTATACTGATCCTTCTCAAACTCTTCCAAAAAACTGAAGAGAAGGGAACACTCCCAAAGACATTCTATGAAGCCACCATCACCCTGATACCAAAACCAGACAAAGACACCACCAAAAAAGAAAATTACAGGCCAATATCTTTGATGAGTATAGATGCAAAAATTCTCAACCAAATATATAGCAAACTGGATCCAACAACACATAAAAAAGATCATACACCACAACCAAGTGGGATTCATCCCAGGTTCATAAGGATGGTTCAACATATGCAAATCAATCAATGTGATACACCACATAAACAAAAGTCAAAAACCACTTGATCATCTCAATAGATGCAGAAAAAACACTTGACAAAATTCAACATCCATTCATGATAAACACTCTTACCAAAGTGGGTATAGAGGGAATACATCTCAACATAATAAAAGCTATTTATGACAAACCCAGAGCCAATATAATACTCAATGGTGAAAAGTTGAAAGCCCTCCCGCTAAACTCTGGAATAAGACAAGGATACCCACTTCCACCTCTTCTATTCAACATAGTATTGGAAGTCCTAGCCACAGCAATCAGACAAGAAAAAGAAATAAAAGGTATCCAAATTGGAAGAGATAATATCGTCATTATATGCAGATGACATGACTCTATATGTAGAAAACCCTAAAGACTCCACACAAAAACTACGAGAACTGATCAGTGAATTCAGAAACGTAGCAGGATACAAGATTAACATACAGAAATCGGTTGCATTTCTTTACACCAACAATGAAATATCAGAAAGGGAATGTAAAATAAACGATACTTTCCAAAATCACACCCTCAGGACTTCCCTGGTGGTCCAGTGGCTAAGACTCCACAATCCCAATGCAGGGGGCCCGGGTTCCATCCCTGGTCAGGGAACTAGGTCTCACATGCCACAAGTAAGAGTGCGAATGCCGCAAATAAAGATCCCGCATGCCGCAACTAATGATCCCGCATGCCGCAACTAAAGATCCTGCACGCAGCAATGAAGATCCCGCACGTGGCAGCCAAGACCCGGCGCAGCCAAATAAAGAAATATTGAAAAAGAAATTCACCTCCAAAAATAAAATACTTAGGAATAAATCTGACCAAGGAGGTGCAAGACTTGTATGCTGAGAGCTGTACAACGTTAAAGGAAACTGAAGATGATTCAAAGAAATGGAAAGATAGCCCATGCTCTTGGATTGGAAGAATTTATATTGTTAAAATGACTACACTACCCAAAGCAATCTACAGATTTAATGCAATCCCTATCAAATGACCCATGACATTTTTCACAGAACTAGAACAAATAATCCTAAAATTTATATGGAACCATAAAACACCCAGAATTGCCAAAGCAATCCTGAAGAAACAGAACAAAGCAACAGGCATAACTCTCCCAGACTTAAGACAATACTACAAAGCTATAGTAATCAAAACAGCATGGTATTGGCTGGCACAAAAACAGACATATGGATCAATGGAACAGAACAGAGAGCGCAGAAATTAACCCACACACCTAGAGTCAATTAGTTTTTGACAAAAAAGGCAAGAATATACAAAGGGAAAAAGCCTCTTCAGCAAGTGGTGCTGGGAAAGTTGGACAGCTGCATGTAAATCAATGAATTTAAAACACACCCTCTCACCATACACAAAAATAAACTCAAATAATGGCTTCAAGACTTAAACGTAAGACATGACACCGTAAAACTCCTAGAAGAGAACACAGGCAAAACATTCTCTGACATAAATTGTACCAATGTTTTCTTAGGTCAGTCTCCCAAGGCAATAGGAATAAAAGCAAAAATAAACAAATGGGACCTAATCAAACATACAAGCTTTTGCGCAGCAAAGGAAACCATTCATAAAATGAAAAGACGACCTACAAAACGGGAGAAAATATTTGCAAACAATGCAACCGAGAAGGGCTTGATTTCCAAAATATATAAACAGCTCACACAACTCAACAACAAAAAAATAAATGAACCAATCAAAACAGGGGCAGAAGACCTAAAAAGACATTTCTTCAAAGAAGAAATACAAATAGCTAATAGACACATGAAAAGATGCTCAAAATCACTAATTATTAGAGAAATGAAAATCAAAACTACAATAAGGTACCATCTCACACTGGTCAGAATGGCCATCATGAAAAACTCTACAAATAACAAATGCCGGAGAGGATGTGGAGAAAAGGGAACCCTCTTACACTGTTGGTGGGAATGTAAATTGCTACAGCCACTTTGGAGAACAGTATGGAGGTTCCTTAAAAAATTCAAAATTGAATTGCCATATGATCCAGCAATCCCACTCCTGGGCATATACCCAGACAAAACTCTAATCCAAAGAGATACATGCACCCCTATGTTCATAGCAGCACTATTCACAACAGCCAAGACAGGGAAACAACCTAAGTGTCCACTGACAGATGAATGGATAAAGAAGATGTGGTACATGTATACAATGCACTAGTACTCAGCCATAAAAAAGAACAAAATAATGCCATTTGCAGCAACATGGATGCAACTAGAGATTATCATACTAAGTGAAATAAGTCAGAAAGAGAAAGACAAATACCATATGATATCACTTCTATGTGGAATCTAAAATATGACACAAATGAACATACCTATGAAACAGAAACAGACTCATGGACATAGAGAACAGACTTGTGGCTGCCAAGGGGGAGGAGGTTGGGGGAGGGATGGAATGGGAGGTTGGGGTTAACAGATGTAAACTATTAAACATGGAATGGATAAACAAGGCCCTACTGTATAGCACAGGGAACTATATCCGGTATACTATGATAAACCATAACGGAAAAGAATATAAACGGAAAAGAATATAAAAAAAGAATGTATATATATGTATAACTCAGTCACTTTGCTAGTTTCTAGTAGTCAGATAGATGTTTTTCTGTGAATAGAGGGTGCTGAGTCCAGTTCCTTGAACAATGAGTATGTCTTGGCGATTACATTATTGGCGTATGGAACGGTATCTGTGCCAATTTCAACCTCCTGGTTTATGCATCACCGCACCACGCTTTTCCCCTTAAGCAGCCATAAGTGTGTTTTGTAAATGTGTGATGGTGTTCTGTTTGTAATTCAGTTCATGGTTGGCGATGTTTAGATTCCCTTTTTAAGTGATATCTTATGATAAGTTTCTCTTGCTGTCTAACTTATTTCACTCTCAATGACCATACATAAGTGCCCCTGAGTTGCTGCGACTGGCCTCATTTCATTGATTTCAGGGCTGAGTAATACTCCGTTGTCCTTAAGTACCAAATTTTCTTTCACCATTTTTTCCTTCCAAGGACTATTAAGCTGTACCCAAGTCGAGGCTGTTGTCAACATAGCAGCAGTAAACGGGGTGCCTGCGTTCTGTGGATTTTTGGTTTTTCCAACATATAGGCCCATGAGTGGAAGCGCCCTATGCTTTGTAGCTCTGTTTTTTAGATGTTTTAGGAAACACAGCACACTTCTCCAGAGTGGCCGTTGGCAATTTACATTCCCCCCTTCAGCGTAACAAGGCTCCCTTTTCTCCTCTCCTTGTCCTGCATATCTGGTTTTTACCCTTTGTGAGGATGGTCCTTTTTTCTGATTCGAAGTGATACCTCTTTGTAGTGTTGATTTGCATTGCCCGCTTCTTTGGTTGGCCAAAATGGGCGTATGCGTTTTTCCTGAATATATTCTGGAAGTTAAATTTGAGAGACAGCTTTTTTGTTTTAACTGATTAACTAATTAATTTATTTTTGGCCGTGTTGGGTCTTCGTTTCTGTGCGAAGGCTTTCTCTAGTTGTGGCAAGCGGGGGCCAGTCTTCATCGCGGTGTGCGGGCCTCTCACTATCGCGGCCTCTCTTGTTGCGTAGCACAGGCTCCAGAGGCGCAGGCTCAGTAGTTGTGGCTCACGGGCCTAGTTGCTCCGCGGCATGTGGGATCTTCCCAGACCAGGGCTCGAACCCGTGTCCCCTGCATTAGCAGGCAGATTCTCAACCACTGCACCACCAGGGAAGCCCCTTGAATAGTTTTGTATTTAAAATTTGTCTGTGGGGACTTCCCTGGTGACGCAGTGGTTAAGAGTCCGCCTGCCAATGCAGGGGACACGGGCTCGAGCCCTGGTCCGGGAAGCTCCCACATGCCGCAGAGCAACCAAGCCTGCGCGGCACAACTACTGAAGCCTGCGCGCCTAGAGCCCGTGCTCGCCCACAAGAGAAGCCACCGCAATGAGAAGCCCGTGCACCGCAACGAAGAGTAGCCCCGCTCGACGCAACTAGAGAAAGCCCACATGCAGCAACGAAGACCCAACGCAGCCAAACATAAATTAGAAACTAAAATAAAATTTGCCTCTGAATAACTTTGAGTGAATTTGGTATAAGTTGTAAAGTTTGCATCTACATTCACTTCATTCCAAATGGTTTCCAATTAATTGTTCCTTAACTACTTTTAGAAAACTTTTGGGATAGAGACTCCATTTTAGTTTGAATGTCCAATTTAATGGATTCAGCAGTCCTGTCAGTAGGGCACGCTGCCTCCAGTGACCTGTGAGGGAGGCGCGGCCTGCACTTCCTGCACTGACCACAGGGTGGCGCCGAGTTCGCCTCTCTGACCCACAGCGCATGCTCGTTCCCTGCGAACTCGATTGTGAGGGCAGCTGAGAGGAGTTGAGCCTCCTCAGGCGCGGGGGCGGGGGCCTTCGGGTAGGACGCCCGGCTCAGCGTCTCTGCTGAGAGGAGCTCGGTCTCCGTCTCCTTAGGACTCGCTGGGGTTTCGGCTTCAGGACAAAGTGGGGCTGCGTCCACGCTGACTAGGGAACTAGGTTTCCTGAGGACCCAGGTGATGCCTGAGGAAAAGGTGAAGAGACGGTGAGGAAAAGTGGGGAGAAGCTTCCTGTGGGCGACTGACCGTTGAGGGGGTCCGTCTTCGTGTGAGCGAGGGAGGGCTTGGCGTGGAAAGCTGGGTTTTTGTTCAGGTTTGTGTGCAGGGTAGCCAGCGTGAGTTATGGGGCGTCCAGTTTTCCCAGCACCATTTATCGTGGGGAGTGTCGTGCTCCTTGGTGTGTCCTTGGTCCCTGTGTCATAAATTCACCGACCCCGTCCGTGTGGGTTGAATTCTGGTCTCTCTGTCCTGTTCCTCTGGTCCCTGTGCCCGTTTTGAGCCAGTTCCACACTGTTTTGGTGACTGTAGCTTCTCAGCAGAGTGTGACGTCAGGGAGGGAGATGCCTCCAGCCCGTTCTCTTTTTTCAGGGTTTCTTTGGCTATTTGGGGTCCTTTGTGGTTCCCCACAGATATTAGGAGGATTTGCTCTATTTGGGGGGAAAATACCATGGAATTTTGGGAGGGATTGCATTCACTGAATCAAAAAGAAACAGATAATTTGAACAGACCAATCACTAGAGATGAACTAGAATCTGTAGTTTAAAAACTCTCCCACAGGGCTTCCCTGGTGGTGCAGTGGTTGAGGATCCACCTGCCAATGCAGGGGACATGGGTTCCATCCCTGATCCGGGAAGATCCCACATGCTGCGGAGCAACTAAGACTGTGTGCCACAACTACTGAGCCTGCGCTCTAGAGCCCAAGAGCCACAACTACTGAGCCCATGTGCCACAACTACTGAAGCCTGTGTGTCTAGGACCCGAGCTCCGCAATGAAGAGTAGCCCCTGCTCACCACAACTAGAGAAAGCCTGTGCACAGCAACAAAGGCCCAGTGCAGAGTTCTCAGAGCTCCCGGTACGAGCTTCTTCCCTTGGGTGGATTCTTGGCTTTTCTCCCAGCATGGCCCCCAAACACCAGTTTTCACTTCCACCCCAAGCAACGAAACCGAAGAAACTGAGACGGACTCCTGCCTCCAGGCCAGAGGAAACGTCTGCTTCTCCGAACTTGCCGAAGGAAGAAGAAGAACAGCAAGAAGCAGTTGAACATATTGATGAAGTACAAAATGAAATAGACAGACTTAACGAACAAGCCAGTGAGGAGATTTTGAAAGTAGAACAGAAATATAACAAACTCCGCCAACCATTTTTTCAGAGGAGGTCGGAATTGATCGCCAAAATCCCAAATTTTGGGGTAACAACATTTGTTCACCATCCACAAGTGTCTGCACTGCTTGGGGAGGAGGATGAAGAGGTGCTGCATTATTTGACAAGAGTCGAAGTGACAGAATTTGAAGATAGTAAATCAGGTTACAGAATAGATTTTTATTTTGATGAAAACCCTTACTTCGAAACTAAAGTTCTCTCCAAAGAATTTCATCTGAATGAGAGTGGTGATCCATCTTCAAAGTCCACTGAAATCAAATGGAAATCCGGAAAGGATCTGACAAAACGTGCAAGTCAAACGCAGAATAAAGCCAGCAGGAAGAGACAGCATGAGGAACCAGAAAGCTTCTTCACCTGGTTTACTGATCATTCTGAGGCAGGTGCAGATGAGTTAGGAGAGGTCATCAAAGATGATATTTGGCCAAATCCATTACAGTACCACTTGGTTCCGGACATGGATGATGAGGAAGGGGAAGGAGAAGAAGATGATGATGATGATGAAGAGGAAGAAGGACTGGAAGATACTGATGAAGAAGGGGATAAGGATGAAGGAAGATGAAGGAGAAGATGACTAATGGAACACTGATGGATTCCAACCTTCCTTTTTTAATTTTCTCCAGTCCCTGGGAGCAAGTTGCAGTCTTTTTTTTTTTTTCCTCCTTCTCCTCTTGTGCTCAGTTGCCCTGTGTTTGAGGTCTCTTTTCTCCTTTATACCATGGCTCACAACTTATTTTGGGGGGAAATACCTTGAGCAGAATTCAGTGGGAAAAGAATCTCTACCCCTTTCTGTTCCAGATTCATTTTTATCCCTTCCTGTCTCAAGAAAAACTTTACGGAACCAACACCACCATGCTCTGTGGGAAAAAAGAAAAACCTTCTGCTCCCTTAGCTCTGCTGGAAGCTGGAGGGTGCTAGGCCCCTGTGTAGTAGTGCATAGAATTCTAGCTTTTTTCCTCCTTTCTCTGTATATTGGGCTCAGAGATTACACTGTGTCTCTATGTGAATATGGACAGTTAGCATTTACCAACATCTATCTGTCTACTTTCTCTTGTTTAAAAAAAGAAAAGAAAAACTTAAAAAAATGGGGTTATAGAAGGTCAGCAAAGGGTGGGTTTGAGATGTTTGGGTGGGTTAAGTGGGCATTTTGACAACATGGCTTCTCCTTTGGCATGTTTAATTGTGATGTTTAACGGACATCCTTGCAGTTTAAGATGACACTTTTAAAATAAAATTCTCTCCTAATGATGACTTGAGCCCTGCCACTCGATGGGAGAATCAGCAGAACCTGTGGGATCTTATTTGCAATTGACATTCTCTATTGTAATTTTGTTCCTGTTTAGTGTTATATTTTTCTTTCTGTTTCACTGGAAAGGAAAGATGATGCTCAGTTTGAAACGTTAAAAGTGTACAAGTTGCTTTGTTACAATAAAACTAAATGTGTACACACACACACACACAAAAACAAAGACCCGGTGCAGCCAAAAATAAAGTAAATAAAATAAATAAATTTATTTTAAAAAAAACTCCCCCACAAACAAAAGTCCAGGACCAGATGGCTTCATAGGCAAATTCTACCAAACATACGAAGAAGAACTTATACTGATCCTTCTCAAACTCTTCCAAAAAACTGAAGAGAAGGGAACACTCCCAAAGACATTCTATGAAGCCACCATCACCCTGATACCAAAACCAGACAAAGACACCACCAAAAAAGAAAATTACAGGCCAATATCTTTGATGAGTATAGATGCAAAAATTCTCAACCAAATATATAGCAAACTGGATCCAACAACACATAAAAAAGATCATACACCACAACCAAGTGGGATTCATCCCAGGTTCATAAGGATGGTTCAACATATGCAAATCAATCAATGTGATACACCACATAAACAAAAGTCAAAAACCACTTGATCATCTCAATAGATGCAGAAAAAACACTTGACAAAATTCAACATCCATTCATGATAAACACTCTTACCAAAGTGGGTATAGAGGGAATACATCTCAACATAATAAAAGCTATTTATGACAAACCCAGAGCCAATATAATACTCAATGGTGAAAAGTTGAAAGCCCTCCCGCTAAACTCTGGAATAAGACAAGGATACCCACTTCCACCTCTTCTATTCAACATAGTATTGGAAGTCCTAGCCACAGCAATCAGACAAGAAAAAGAAATAAAAGGTATCCAAATTGGAAGAGATAATATCGTCATTATATGCAGATGACATGACTCTATATGTAGAAAACCCTAAAGACTCCACACAAAAACTACGAGAACTGATCAGTGAATTCAGAAACGTAGCAGGATACAAGATTAACATACAGAAATCGGTTGCATTTCTTTACACCAACAATGAAATATCAGAAAGGGAATGTAAAATAAACGATACTTTCCAAAATCACACCCTCAGGACTTCCCTGGTGGTCCAGTGGCTAAGACTCCACAATCCCAATGCAGGGGGCCCGGGTTCCATCCCTGGTCAGGGAACTAGGTCTCACATGCCACAAGTAAGAGTGCGAATGCCGCAAATAAAGATCCCGCATGCCGCAACTAATGATCCCGCATGCCGCAACTAAAGATCCTGCACGCAGCAATGAAGATCCCGCACGTGGCAGCCAAGACCCGGCGCAGCCAAATAAAGAAATATTGAAAAAGAAATTCACCTCCAAAAATAAAATACTTAGGAATAAATCTGACCAAGGAGGTGCAAGACTTGTATGCTGAGAGCTGTACAACGTTAAAGGAAACTGAAGATGATTCAAAGAAATGGAAAGATAGCCCATGCTCTTGGATTGGAAGAATTTATATTGTTAAAATGACTACACTACCCAAAGCAATCTACAGATTTAATGCAATCCCTATCAAATGACCCATGACATTTTTCACAGAACTAGAACAAATAATCCTAAAATTTATATGGAACCATAAAACACCCAGAATTGCCAAAGCAATCCTGAAGAAACAGAACAAAGCAACAGGCATAACTCTCCCAGACTTAAGACAATACTACAAAGCTATAGTAATCAAAACAGCATGGTATTGGCTGGCACAAAAACAGACATATGGATCAATGGAACAGAACAGAGAGCGCAGAAATTAACCCACACACCTAGAGTCAATTAGTTTTTGACAAAAAAGGCAAGAATATACAAAGGGAAAAAGCCTCTTCAGCAAGTGGTGCTGGGAAAGTTGGACAGCTGCATGTAAATCAATGAATTTAAAACACACCCTCTCACCATACACAAAAATAAACTCAAATAATGGCTTCAAGACTTAAACGTAAGACATGACACCGTAAAACTCCTAGAAGAGAACACAGGCAAAACATTCTCTGACATAAATTGTACCAATGTTTTCTTAGGTCAGTCTCCCAAGGCAATAGGAATAAAAGCAAAAATAAACAAATGGGACCTAATCAAACATACAAGCTTTTGCGCAGCAAAGGAAACCATTCATAAAATGAAAAGACGACCTACAAAACGGGAGAAAATATTTGCAAACAATGCAACCGAGAAGGGCTTGATTTCCAAAATATATAAACAGCTCACACAACTCAACAACAAAAAAATAAATGAACCAATCAAAACAGGGGCAGAAGACCTAAAAAGACATTTCTTCAAAGAAGAAATACAAATAGCTAATAGACACATGAAAAGATGCTCAAAATCACTAATTATTAGAGAAATGAAAATCAAAACTACAATAAGGTACCATCTCACACTGGTCAGAATGGCCATCATGAAAAACTCTACAAATAACAAATGCCGGAGAGGATGTGGAGAAAAGGGAACCCTCTTACACTGTTGGTGGGAATGTAAATTGCTACAGCCACTTTGGAGAACAGTATGGAGGTTCCTTAAAAAATTCAAAATTGAATTGCCATATGATCCAGCAATCCCACTCCTGGGCATATACCCAGACAAAACTCTAATCCAAAGAGATACATGCACCCCTATGTTCATAGCAGCACTATTCACAACAGCCAAGACAGGGAAACAACCTAAGTGTCCACTGACAGATGAATGGATAAAGAAGATGTGGTACATGTATACAATGCACTAGTACTCAGCCATAAAAAAGAACAAAATAATGCCATTTGCAGCAACATGGATGCAACTAGAGATTATCATACTAAGTGAAATAAGTCAGAAAGAGAAAGACAAATACCATATGATATCACTTCTATGTGGAATCTAAAATATGACACAAATGAACATACCTATGAAACAGAAACAGACTCATGGACATAGAGAACAGACTTGTGGCTGCCAAGGGGGAGGAGGTTGGGGGAGGGATGGAATGGGAGGTTGGGGTTAACAGATGTAAACTATTAAACATGGAATGGATAAACAAGGCCCTACTGTATAGCACAGGGAACTATATCCGGTATACTATGATAAACCATAACGGAAAAGAATATAAACGGAAAAGAATATAAAAAAAGAATGTATATATATGTATAACTCAGTCACTTTGCTAGTTTCTAGTAGTCAGATAGATGTTTTTCTGTGAATAGAGGGTGCTGAGTCCAGTTCCTTGAACAATGAGTATGTCTTGGCGATTACATTATTGGCGTATGGAACGGTATCTGTGCCAATTTCAACCTCCTGGTTTATGCATCACCGCACCACGCTTTTCCCCTTAAGCAGCCATAAGTGTGTTTTGTAAATGTGTGATGGTGTTCTGTTTGTAATTCAGTTCATGGTTGGCGATGTTTAGATTCCCTTTTTAAGTGATATCTTATGATAAGTTTCTCTTGCTGTCTAACTTATTTCACTCTCAATGACCATACATAAGTGCCCCTGAGTTGCTGCGACTGGCCTCATTTCATTGATTTCAGGGCTGAGTAATACTCCGTTGTCCTTAAGTACCAAATTTTCTTTCACCATTTTTTCCTTCCAAGGACTATTAAGCTGTACCCAAGTCGAGGCTGTTGTCAACATAGCAGCAGTAAACGGGGTGCCTGCGTTCTGTGGATTTTTGGTTTTTCCAACATATAGGCCCATGAGTGGAAGCGCCCTATGCTTTGTAGCTCTGTTTTTTAGATGTTTTAGGAAACACAGCACACTTCTCCAGAGTGGCCGTTGGCAATTTACATTCCCCCCTTCAGCGTAACAAGGCTCCCTTTTCTCCTCTCCTTGTCCTGCATATCTGGTTTTTACCCTTTGTGAGGATGGTCCTTTTTTCTGATTCGAAGTGATACCTCTTTGTAGTGTTGATTTGCATTGCCCGCTTCTTTGGTTGGCCAAAATGGGCGTATGCGTTTTTCCTGAATATATTCTGGAAGTTAAATTTGAGAGACAGCTTTTTTGTTTTAACTGATTAACTAATTAATTTATTTTTGGCCGTGTTGGGTCTTCGTTTCTGTGCGAAGGCTTTCTCTAGTTGTGGCAAGCGGGGGCCAGTCTTCATCGCGGTGTTCGGGCCTCTCACTATCGCGGCCTCTCTTGTTGCGTAGCACAGGCTCCAGAGGCGCAGGCTCAGTAGTTGTGGCTCACGGGCCTAGTTGCTCCGCGGCATGTGGGATCTTCCCAGACCAGGGCTCGAACCCGTGTCCCCTGCATTAGCAGGCAGATTCTCAACCACTGCACCACCAGGGAAGCCCCTTGAATAGTTTTGTATTTAAAATTTGTCTGTGGGGACTTCCCTGGTGACGCAGTGGTTAAGAGTCCGCCTGCCAATGCAGGGGACACGGGCTCGAGCCCTGGTCCGGGAAGCTCCCACATGCCGCAGAGCAACCAAGCCTGCGCGGCACAACTACTGAAGCCTGCGCGCCTAGAGCCCGTGCTCGCCCACAAGAGAAGCCACCGCAATGAGAAGCCCGTGCACCGCAACGAAGAGTAGCCCCGCTCGACGCAACTAGAGAAAGCCCACATGCAGCAACGAAGACCCAACGCAGCCAAACATAAATTAGAAACTAAAATAAAATTTGCCTCTGAATAACTTTGAGTGAATTTGGTATAAGTTGTAAAGTTTGCATCTACATTCACTTCATTCCAAATGGTTTCCAATTAATTGTTCCTTAACTACTTTTAGAAAACTTTTGGGATAGAGACTCCATTTTAGTTTGAATGTCCAATTTAATGGATTCAGCAGTCCTGTCAGTAGGGCACGCTGCCTCCAGTGACCTGTGAGGGAGGCGCGGCCTGCACTTCCTGCACTGACCACAGGGTGGCGCCGAGTTCGCCTCTCTGACCCACAGCGCATGCTCGTTCCCTGCGAACTCGATTGTGAGGGCAGCTGAGAGGAGTTGAGCCTCCTCAGGCGCGGGGGCGGGGGCCTTCGGGTAGGACGCCCGGCTCAGCGTCTCTGCTGAGAGGAGCTCGGTCTCCGTCTCCTTAGGACTCGCTGGGGTTTCGGCTTCAGGACAAAGTGGGGCTGCGTCCACGCTGACTAGGGAACTAGGTTTCCTGAGGACCCAGGTGATGCCTGAGGAAAAGGTGAAGAGACGGTGAGGAAAAGTGGGGAGAAGCTTCCTGTGGGCGACTGACCGTTGAGGGGGTCCGTCTTCGTGTGAGCGAGGGAGGGCTTGGCGTGGAAAGCTGGGTTTTTGTTCAGGTTTGTGTGCAGGGTAGCCAGCGTGAGTTATGGGGCGTCCAGTTTTCCCAGCACCATTTATCGTGGGGAGTGTCGTGCTCCTTGGTGTGTCCTTGGTCCCTGTGTCATAAATTCACCGACCCCGTCCGTGTGGGTTGAATTCTGGTCTCTCTGTCCTGTTCCTCTGGTCCCTGTGCCCGTTTTGAGCCAGTTCCACACTGTTTTGGTGACTGTAGCTTCTCAGCAGAGTGTGACGTCAGGGAGGGAGATGCCTCCAGCCCGTTCTCTTTTTTCAGGGTTTCTTTGGCTATTTGGGGTCCTTTGTGGTTCCCCACAGATATTAGGAGGATTTGCTCTATTTGGGGGGAAAATACCATGGAATTTTGGGAGGGATTGCATTCACTGAATCAAAAAGAAACAGATAATTTGAACAGACCAATCACTAGAGATGAACTAGAATCTGTAGTTTAAAAACTCTCCCACAGGGCTTCCCTGGTGGTGCAGTGGTTGAGGATCCACCTGCCAATGCAGGGGACATGGGTTCCATCCCTGATCCGGGAAGATCCCACATGCTGCGGAGCAACTAAGACTGTGTGCCACAACTACTGAGCCTGCGCTCTAGAGCCCAAGAGCCACAACTACTGAGCCCATGTGCCACAACTACTGAAGCCTGTGTGTCTAGGACCCAAGCTCTGCAATGAAGAGTAGCCCCTGCTCACCACAACTAGAGAAAGCCTGTGCACAGCAACAAAGGCCCAGTGCAGAGTTCTCAGAGCTCCCGGTACGAGCTTCTTCCCTTGGGTGGATTCTTGGCTTTTCTCCCAGCATGGCCCCCAAACACCAGTTTTCACTTCCACCCCAAGCAACGAAACCGAAGAAACTGAGACGGACTCCTGCCTCCAGGCCAGAGGAAACGTCTGCTTCTCCGAACTTGCCGAAGGAAGAAGAAGAACAGCAAGAAGCAGTTGAACATATTGATGAAGTACAAAATGAAATAGACAGACTTAACGAACAAGCCAGTGAGGAGATTTTGAAAGTAGAACAGAAATATAACAAACTCCGCCAACCATTTTTTCAGAGGAGGTCGGAATTGATCGCCAAAATCCCAAATTTTGGGGTAACAACATTTGTTCACCATCCACAAGTGTCTGCACTGCTTGGGGAGGAGGATGAAGAGGTGCTGCATTATTTGACAAGAGTCGAAGTGACAGAATTTGAAGATAGTAAATCAGGTTACAGAATAGATTTTTATTTTGATGAAAACCCTTACTTCGAAACTAAAGTTCTCTCCAAAGAATTTCATCTGAATGAGAGTGGTGATCCATCTTCAAAGTCCACTGAAATCAAATGGAAATCCGGAAAGGATCTGACAAAACGTGCAAGTCAAACGCAGAATAAAGCCAGCAGGAAGAGACAGCATGAGGAACCAGAAAGCTTCTTCACCTGGTTTACTGATCATTCTGAGGCAGGTGCAGATGAGTTAGGAGAGGTCATCAAAGATGATATTTGGCCAAATCCATTACAGTACCACTTGGTTCCGGACATGGATGATGAGGAAGGGGAAGGAGAAGAAGATGATGATGATGATGAAGAGGAAGAAGGACTGGAAGATACTGATGAAGAAGGGGATAAGGATGAAGGAAGATGAAGGAGAAGATGACTAATGGAACACTGATGGATTCCAACCTTCCTTTTTTAATTTTCTCCAGTCCCTGGGAGCAAGTTGCAGTCTTTTTTTTTTTTTCCTCCTTCTCCTCTTGTGCTCAGTTGCCCTGTGTTTGAGGTCTCTTTTCTCCTTTATACCATGGCTCACAACTTATTTTGGGGGGAAATACCTTGAGCAGAATTCAGTGGGAAAAGAATCTCTACCCCTTTCTGTTCCAGATTCATTTTTATCCCTTCCTGTCTCAACAAAAACTTTACGGAACCAACACCACCATGCTCTGTGGGAAAAAAGAAAAACCTTCTGCTCCCTTAGCTCTGCTGGAAGCTGGAGGGTGCTAGGCCCCTGTGTAGTAGTGCATAGAATTCTAGCTTTTTTCCTCCTTTCTCTGTATATTGGGCTCAGAGTTTACACTGTGTCTCTATGTGAATATGGACAGTTAGCATTTACCAACATCTATCTGTCTACTTTCTCTTGTTTAAAAAAAGAAAAGAAAAACTTAAAAAAATGGGGTTATAGAAGGTCAGCAAAGGGTGGGTTTGAGATGTTTGGGTGGGTTAAGTGGGCATTTTGACAACATGGCTTCTCCTTTGGCATGTTTAATTGTGATGTTTAACGGACATCCTTGCAGTTTAAGATGACACTTTTAAAATAAAATTCTCTCCTAATGATGACTTGAGCCCTGCCACTCGATGGGAGAATCAGCAGAACCTGTGGGATCTTATTTGCAATTGACATTCTCTATTGTAATTTTGTTCCTGTTTAGTGTTATATTTTTCTTTCTGTTTCACTGGAAAGGAAAGATGATGCTCAGTTTGAAACGTTAAAAGTGTACAAGTTGCTTTGTTACAATAAAACTAAATGTGTACACACACACACACACAAAAACAAAGACCCGGTGCAGCCAAAAATAAAGTAAATAAAATAAATAAATTTATTTAAAAAAAAACTCCCCCACAAACAAAAGTCCAGGACCAGATGGCTTCATAGGCAAATTCTACCAAACATACGAAGAAGAACTTATACTGATCCTTCTCAAACTCTTCCAAAAAACTGAAGAGAAGGGAACACTCCCAAAGACATTCTATGAAGCCACCATCACCCTGATACCAAAACCAGACAAAGACACCACCAAAAAAGAAAATTACAGGCCAATATCTTTGATGAGTATAGATGCAAAAATTCTCAACCAAATATATAGCAAACTGGATCCAACAACACATAAAAAAGATCATACACCACAACCAAGTGGGATTCATCCCAGGTTCATAAGGATGGTTCAACATATGCAAATCAATCAATGTGATACACCACATAAACAAAAGTCAAAAACCACTTGATCATCTCAATAGATGCAGAAAAAACACTTGACAAAATTCAACATCCATTCATGATAAACACTCTTACCAAAGTGGGTATAGAGGGAATACATCTCAACATAATAAAAGCTATTTATGACAAACCCAGAGCCAATATAATACTCAATGGTGAAAAGTTGAAAGCCCTCCCGCTAAACTCTGGAATAAGACAAGGATACCCACTTCCACCTCTTCTATTCAACATAGTATTGGAAGTCCTAGCCACAGCAATCAGACAAGAAAAAGAAATAAAAGGTATCCAAATTGGAAGAGATAATATCGTCATTATATGCAGATGACATGACTCTATATGTAGAAAACCCTAAAGACTCCACACAAAAACTACGAGAACTGATCAGTGAATTCAGAAACGTAGCAGGATACAAGATTAACATACAGAAATCGGTTGCATTTCTTTACACCAACAATGAAATATCAGAAAGGGAATGTAAAATAAACGATACTTTCCAAAATCACACCCTCAGGACTTCCCTGGTGGTCCAGTGGCTAAGACTCCACAATCCCAATGCAGGGGGCCCGGGTTCCATCCCTGGTCAGGGAACTAGGTCTCACATGCCACAAGTAAGAGTGCGAATGCCGCAAATAAAGATCCCGCATGCCGCAACTAATGATCCCGCATGCCGCAACTAAAGATCCTGCACGCAGCAATGAAGATCCCGCACATGGCAGCCAAGACCCGGCGCAGCCAAATAAAGAAATATTGAAAAAGAAATTCACCTCCAAAAATAAAATACTTAGGAATAAATCTGACCAAGGAGGTGCAAGACTTGTATGCTGAGAGCTGTACAACGTTAAAGGAAACTGAAGATGATTCAAAGAAATGGAAAGATAGCCCATGCTCTTGGATTGGAAGAATTTATATTGTTAAAATGACTACACTACCCAAAGCAATCTACAGATTTAATGCAATCCCTATCAAATGACCCATGACATTTTTCACAGAACTAGAACAAATAATCCTAAAATTTATATGGAACCATAAAACACCCAGAATTGCCAAAGCAATCCTGAAGAAACAGAACAAAGCAACAGGCATAACTCTCCCAGACTTAAGACAATACTACAAAGCTATAGTAATCAAAACAGCATGGTATTGGCTGGCACAAAAACAGACATATGGATCAATGGAACAGAACAGAGAGCGCAGAAATTAACCCACACACCTAGAGTCAATTAGTTTTTGACAAAAAAGGCAAGAATATACAAAGGGAAAAAGCCTCTTCAGCAAGTGGTGCTGGGAAAGTTGGACAGCTGCATGTAAATCAATGAATTTAAAACACACCCTCTCACCATACACAAAAATAAACTCAAAAAATGGCTTCAAGACTTAAACGTAAGACATGACACCGTAAAACTCCTAGAAGAGAACACAGGCAAAACATTCTCTGACATAAATTGTACCAATGTTTTCTTAGGTCAGTCTCCCAAGGCAATAGGAATAAAAGCAAAAATAAACAAATGGGACCTAATCAAACATACAAGCTTTTGCGCAGCAAAGGAAACCATTCATAAAATGAAAAGACGACCTACAAAACGGGAGAAAATATTTGCAAACAATGCAACCGAGAAGGGCTTGATTTCCAAAATATATAAACAGCTCACACAACTCAACAACAAAAAAATAAATGAACCAATCAAAACAGGGGCAGAAGACCTAAAAAGACATTTCTTCAAAGAAGAAATACAAATAGCTAATAGACACATGAAAAGATGCTCAAAATCACTAATTATTAGAGAAATGAAAATCAAAACTACAATAAGGTACCATCTCACACTGGTCAGAATGGCCATCATGAAAAACTCTACAAATAACAAATGCCGGAGAGGATGTGGAGAAAAGGGAACCCTCTTACACTGTTGGTGGGAATGTAAATTGCTACAGCCACTTTGGAGAACAGTATGGAGGTTCCTTAAAAAATTCAAAATTGAATTGCCATATGATCCAGCAATCCCACTCCTGGGCATATACCCAGACAAAACTCTAATCCAAAGAGATACATGCACCCCTATGTTCATAGCAGCACTATTCACAATAGCCAAGACAGGGAAACAACCTAAGTGTCCACTGACAGATGAATGGATAAAGAAGATGTGGTACATGTATACAATGCACTAGTACTCAGCCATAAAAAAGAACAAAATAATGCCATTTGCAGCAACATGGATGCAACTAGAGATTATCATACTAAGTGAAATAAGTCAGAAAGAGAAAGACAAATACCATATGATATCACTTCTGTGTGGAATCTAAAATATAACACAAATGAACATACCTTTGAAACAGAAACAGACTCATGGACATAGAGAACAGACTTGTGGTGGCCAAGGGGGAGGAGGTTGGGGGAGGGATGGAATGGGAGGTTGCGGTTAACAGATGTAAACTATTAAACATGGAATGGATAAACAAGGCGCTACTGTATAGCACAGGGAACTATATCCAGTATCCTATGATAAACCATAACGGAAAAGAATATAAAAAAAGAATGTATATATATGTATAACTAAATCACTTTGCTGTACAGCAGAAATTAACACATTTTAAATCAACTGTACTTCAATAAAAAAAATGAAATTAACGAGAGAAAAAAAAATATTGCTGTATTTTACTCTGTGTAAAGTTTACATTCAAAGAAAAGCACTGTAAACAAATACGGCTCACTAGTTAATGCCATGCTTGCTGAAATACTTAAGGAGACATGTACCGATATCTGCAATTTACCACAAAATGCATCAAGGAATAAGATGGATTGGGGCTTTCCTGGTGGCGCACTTGTTTAGAATCCGCCTGCCAACGCAGAGGACACGGTTCGAGCCCTGGTCCGGGAAGATCCCACATGCCGTGGAGCAACAAAGCCCGTGCAGCACAACTACTGAGCCAGCGCACCACAACTACTGAAGCCCGCGTGCCTACAGCCCGTGCTCTGTAACAAGAGAAGCCACTGCAATAAGAGGCCCACACACCACAGCGAAGAGTAGGCCCCGCTCACCGCAACTAGAGAAAGCCCGGGCTCAGCAACAAAGGCCCAACACAGCCAAAAATAAATAAAATAAAATAAATAAATTTTAAAAAAAGAATAATGAAAACCAAAATGCATATGAAGTATAATTCCAACTTTAAAAATATGAGCTGAAGTATTTACAATAGCCAGGGCATTGAAGCAACCTAAGTGGCCATCGACAGATGAATGGATAAAGAAGATGTGGCACATATATACGATTGGATATTACTCAGCCATAAAAGGAAACGAAATTGAGTTATTTGTACTGAGGTGGATGGACCTAGAGACTGTCATACAGAGTGAAGTAAGTCAGAAAGAGAAAAACAAATACCATATGCTAACACATATATATGGAATCTAAAAAAAAAAAAAAAAACGGTTCTCACGAACCTCGGAGCAGGACAGGAATAAAGACGCAGACGTAGAGAATGGACTTGAGGACACGGGGAGGGGGAAGGGTAAGCTGAGACGAAGTGAGAGAGTGGCATTGACATATATACACCACCCAATGTCAAATAGATAGCTAGTGGGAAGCAGCCGCATAGCACAGGGAGGTCAGCTCGGTGCTTTGTGACCACCTAGAGGGGTGGGATAGGGAGGGTGGGAGGGAGACGCAAGAGGGAGGGCATATGGGGATATATGTATATGTGTAGCTGATTCACTTTGTTATAAAGCAGAAAGTAACACACCACTGTAAAGCAATTATACTCCAATAAAGATGTTAAAACAAAATGAGCTGAAAAAAGATGGGGAGGAAATGGGCTAAAATATTAACTGTGGTGGAATTAGACATGGTTTTTCTTCACTTTTTCATATTCCATGCACTAACTAACCAAGTTCTCTTTCTCCAGTATCCACATACGATGTTTTCCATAATAAAAGCAGTATCACCTGCCCTCTTGCCCAAGGAGAAAGGCCCACTGGGCAGCAACACCTCGCCACTTGTGCTCTCCTCCTGTGACTGTGGCTTTGAGCACCTGATGGGGCCCCCAGAGCGCTCTAATTACAGCTGTAGAGATGTGTCCTCGTTGGCTTCACAGGGATGACCAAGCCTACGGCTGACTTCTCTGCTTTGCTTCCCAGGTGCAGCCCCACCCACCCTGTCTTCATCTTTGCCCATCATGGGCGCTAACCCCCTCCCAACTTCTTCCAACCACACCCTCTAGCTTCCTAGAGTTTTGTCGGTTATTTGAATTTCTTATTTTAAGTGATCTTTGTCCAGAAGCTAAAAAGGGAAACCTTACAAAATTTTCTATGTAATGACGTAAAATCCCTGCATGGCAAAAATCAATAATAAACAAACAAGGAATTATAAAATGACAACTGAGACATATTTGGAAGATACCGGACAAAGGGCTGATTTACCTAATTTATGCAGAGCTCAAAATCAAAAGTTATAAAAAGAAGATGAAAAACCCAACAGAAGGCAAAGATGAAGTAAGCAAAGGGTACAAAGAAACACCAATTACCAAAAAACAGGGGGAAGTGTTGAACCTCACTCGTAATAAAAGAAATGAAAGCCCAAACAATAATGGAATATAATTTCTTACCTTGCAATTTGCCGAAAGGTCAATGAAAGAGTTGGATATCCTCCAGTTTGAGGATGGGCGATCGGAAAATGAGTGCTCATGCATTGTTGTGAAACCATAAAGTGATGCAACTTTCTGAAGGACAATTTGACAATATCTAGTAAATTTATAAATGCATGGAGCCACTGAGCAAGACCCTATTTGGAATTTATATTGTAGAAATATTTATAATTTCACCAAGATTATATATATGATGTTCATTGCAACCCTTTTTAATAAAAGTATGAAAGGAAGGAAGGAAGGAAGGAAGGAAGGAAGGAAGGAACGAAAGAAAGAAAGAAAAAGAAAGAAAGAATGAACTTGAAGCATTCTCTGAACAAGGGTCAAATTACTAGGTATTTGTAAAACTAGAGGCTTGAAGATAGGTAAACAAAGCAAAAATCGAGTATCAAAACCAAATTCTAGGGACTTCCCTCGTGGCACAGTAGTTAAGAATCTGCCTGCCAATGCAGGGGACATGGGTTCGAGCCCTGGTCCAGGAAGATCCCACATGCCACAGAGCAACTAAGCCCGTGCACCACAACCACTGAGCCTGCGATCTAGAGCCCACGAGCCACAACTACTGAGCCCAAGCGCCACAACTCCTGAGCCCGAGAGCCACAACTACTGAAGCCTGTGCGCCTACAGCCCGTGCTCCGCAACAAGAGAAGCCACCGCAATGAGAAGCCCGCGCACGGCAATGAAGAGTAGCCCCCCCACCCGCTCGCCGCAACTAGAGAAAGCCCACGTGTAGCAACGAAGACCCAACACAGCCACATAAATAAATAAATAAATGTATTTAAAAAAAAAATTCTAGGTTAGCACTCCAATAGCAGAAAAGTTGACTTTATACTGAAAGAACTAGTACACCCTGGTCTTTTTTATCTCCCCTGCCCAGGAACTCAGAATCCTGAGCTAATAATAAAGTGAGATTATGGGTGATTTTTTTCTTTCTTTGTATTTTTCTGGGTACTTTAAGTTTTTCATATTGCACATGTATTGATTTTTAATAAAGTTATATAGTATCTTTATCAACATGTGAAGAACACACCTGGATTTTATAAATTGCTCTACAGTCATAAGCATTCTTCTATTTCTCCATCGGAGGGCAGCATAAGCACAGTAAATAGCAAAACTAATTTCCAGGTGCTTGGTCTGAAATTGAATGCTGCTGTTCAGTTGTTATTCTGACAGGCTGCTGGTACAAATTAATCATTAGATTGTTTATTTTTCTGATAAATGACTATATATTCATTGTCAAAACTGATATATAGGAGAAAAGACAAGTCACCTATAATCAGGGACCATCTGGCATTTATCTTCACATTTCTAGGTGTGATGAAAAGAGGAAGGTACATTTTTTTTAAAAAGTCTGCTGACAAAAAAGTCCCCCATACAATTATTTTCTAATCTACGTTTCACATCAAATGTCTCTTGAGCATCTCCCTGCTTCCCTACGTTCTCTGACATGGTGGTTTTCAAAGGCCGCCTGGTGTTCCAGCCTGTGGACACGTTGTACCTTGCTTCCAGGATTTAAATGGGTCATTTAGGTGTTTTAACTGTCTTTCAAGTATGAAAGATTTCCCATGTATAAAATATACATAGAAAACTATACCACCCAATTAATCACTACTCGAATTTGATAGATGTTAATTGTTGCCATTTTTACTTCAGAGATTTTGAAGAAAGAAAAGTTTACAGGTAGGGTTGGAGGTCCCGATGTCCAATTAACTTCTCTCCTTCCATCCCCAAAGTCACCTCTGATCTGAAGCTGGTGCTTATTTTCCCTATCCTTGATCTCAGGCTTTAATTAC
>NC_138903.1:13501780-13532592 GCF_965194825.1 Balaenoptera physalus
ACTTTGGAAGGAAGAAAGAGCCACCTCACACCAGACAGGTTTAAGCAGAAAGTGAATTACCAAAGAACACCTGCCAAAGACACCGTAGAGAGTATTTATATATTGCTTTAGAGGAAAAAGTCTCCACTGATCCTTTGTCCAGATTCCCTCCTGCTAAGAGAGAGGCTTGGCTGTGGAGAATCAGCTATCAGCAACTTAGCTTGACTATAGTAGGCATGCTATGTATGCAGGACATGAACTTTTCAAACACATATTTTATTTGGCCTCAGCTTCTGGGGTGAGGGAGAGGGGAGGGAGGATGACCACCCTCTGGTGGGGAATAAGGAGGTTCAGTAAAGGGCCCCAGGTCTTGCATGGTCTACAAAAGCTCTACGGCAGGATCCAAAGTTCTTGGAAGATTGATTCTCCTCCTAAGCTAGGCATCTTCCTTCATGATGAAGACTTCATTCATTACTCATATGATTCCAAACCAAGTACTTTTCAGCAAAAGAAATTGTTGCAGTTGAACAATGAACTTAACAAAGTTTCACTCAGGCTATACCTTAATTCTAGAAAGTCTTTCTCTCACCCCTGACCGCCCCCAGCCAACCAAGCTTCTTTCCTCTGACAATATGATGCTAAAATCCCACCTCGAGGATTAGCCAACCAAGTTGATTAATAAAACTTATTTTCCCCATTTCCACTCTCATTTCTCTAGTGATCTTAAATAACCCCTTTATCCTGTGGATTGTGGCCAACATAATAACTCTTTATGTATAAAGTAATGCAACAGAGAACAATTTAAAATGACTTCTCTGTTGAAGACAGTGCTTTCAAACTGTGATTTCTATAATGTTACTAACTTCATTCACAGAATTCTTCAAAAGTTGGGCCTCACTCCAAAAAAACAACTTTATTGGTAGAAATGACAAAGAGCAAAGTACACAAAGAATTCCTGGAGTTTCTTACCAAGCAAATGGGCAGGGAGGCAGCCAGTCGGACTGATACGGGAAGGGTAGGCATCCATCAACTTTGCCCTCACATAAGCGTGAAGTTGTTCATATAATGGTTTAATCTGAAAAGCTCAGGAAGAGAGTTTAAGACCAAGAATAGCCTATTTCCAATCCCCAACACTAAAAATAGGAGCTTCTTTAGACAAGTAGAATTTCCCTAAATTCTAATTTCTTCTCCTCTGAAATATTCTGGAGAGTGTGAAAGCATTCATTCTTCCCAGATATCGATGATGACCAGTTCCACTGCATAAAGCAATGAACGCACCTGGAGGGATACAGATCCCAAAAGGAAGGCAGATGCAAAAAAAAATTCATTTCTAAGATGCTACCTACTTCCTTCATTTTTAAACTGAAGTATCATTTACATATAAAATTCACCCATTTTAAAATATATAGTTTCGTGAGTTTTAATAAAAGTACACTGTTGGACAACCATCACTACCGCTCAGTTTTAGAACATTTCCAACATTCCCCAAAGTTTCCTTGCACCCATTTGCAGTCAACTCCATTCCCACCCCCAGCCCCAGTTGATCACTGAACTGATTTCTTTCTCTATCGTTTTGCCTATCCTGCACATTTCATATAAATGAAACCATACAATATGTGACCTTTCATGTCTGGCTTCTTTCACTTGGCTTAATGTTTTTTAGGTTCATCCATGTTGTTGCGTGTAACAGTGTTCATTCCTTTTTATTACTGAGTAGCATTTCATTAAATATGAAAGGTCCATCCATGTTGCTGCAAATGGCATTATTTCATTCATTTTTATGCCTGAGTAATATTTCATTGTGTATATATATATATATATATATATATATATATATATATATACCACATCTTCTTTTTCCATTCATCTGTCAATGGACACTTAGGTTGCTTCCATGTCTTGGGTATTGTAAGCAGTGCTGCTATGAACATTGGGGTGCATGTATCCTTTCAAATCAGTGTTTTCCTCTTTTCCAGATATATGCCCAGGAGTGGGAGCGCTGGATCATATGGTAACTCTATTTGTGGTGGTTCTTAATCATGGTTTTAATGTGCATTTCCCTAATAACATTTTATTTGCTTATTCATCTTTGATGATGTACTTACTCACATCTCTTGCCCATTTCTTTTTCGGGGGGTTTGTTTGTCCTACTTCCGTTTTTGATAGCTCTGCCCAGCTATGGCTGTGACAGAACAGCTTCACATAAGAAGCTGGAAGGCATGGGGATGTGGGGGTCAAAATGAAGGAAGAGGGAGACATTGAGAGGTGTCTATGGGGCACTTCTAATAGGACTCTCCCTTCCCTAGAACGTCTTCCTTAGCCAAAGATAAGGAAACGACAGTATCAAGTGTCCTGAGGAAGGAAGCAAAGCCTATGGCTCTGCTAACAAAGGAAGACAGCACAGGCCCCACATAGCTCCTGAAACCCATGCTTTCTTATAATCTAAAAGACCACTCCTTCCTATTGTCTTTCCTTCTCATAATCTTCCTGTTGGTAATTGCTGGTCAATGGCTGAAAGGGAGAGAAAAGCAGAGCAATTCCGATCATCTGTAGCAGTTGCCCTGTGATTCTTTACAATCTTTTCAAGCTCTAATATTCCATAACTCTGAGGCCTGGGAACGACCAGCCAGTGTGTTAAGAATAAGCCAGAATACTGTTGGTCCCTGTCCCTTCTTCCTGCACGCTGCCCTACATCTGTCTCTGCAGACAGTTCCTTGTTACCTCTGCAAAGGTACGTTCCACATCTGCGATCAACTGGTCGCGGCTGTAGTCATAGCCACCTGCCCCCGTCACTTCATAATCCCCTCTCCAATAGTCCCCATAGTCCTCATAATCTGTTTTTAAAAAGAAGAAAAATGAGAACATCTGGAAAGAAAGAGATAAAGCACAGTATACATAGAATAGCTTTCCTGGGAGGTTAAAAACTCCAAAAACCTGTCACATTTTTATTGCCCTTCTAAATATCAACTCAAAGGGATGCAAATAAATAATAACACTAGCTAATGTGTCCGAAATTTAGTTCATTATCTCATCTCCTAAGCACAAAAACTCTACAAGACAGACAGTATTATAATCCCCGTGGTGCAGGGTAACAGCCTGCTCTTGGCCGGTTAAATGATTCGTCCAAGGTCACACAACTGGTGAGGGGCAGAGGCGCACTCCGAGTCTCCTAACCCCGGGTCTCTACTCTCTCCATAGGTCAATTTGCATCTTTAGCTTTAAAACATGTGATTGGACCTTTAAATTCTCATTTTGTTCAGGGCCTTATATTTTCAAATCTAACCCAACTCATCTTGGACACGGCCACAGTGGGCCTGTGTTTGTTGGCAAATTGTATGTATGCTTCATGTAGTGTCTTGTTATCAGGAAATGCAAGCTTGTGTCAGGGTAATAGTTAATAAAGTGTGTAAATGTATTTTAGCAACTTTTATTTTTACATGCACATTGGCAATGGATGATCAGGAAGATGAGGAGACAAGTAAATATTTGGATGGAACGATGTGGCGATGGGCTCCTGTCTCCAGCTTGCCTATGGCTTGGGAATATGAGTTTAAGTGGTAGTGAAAGATATTTAGGAAGAACAGATGAAAAATTTTTTTCCTTCCTCAACCCCAGAGCATAAATTAATTCATAATGCCATGGCTTTGGCTCATTATTCAGGCTGGAGGGTAAGTTAAGAGATATGGAAATTCCTCACCATGTTAAGATTTTGATGACCACATGATTTGAGTTATAATTACAACTATGGAGAATAGTAGGTTTCCAGCCTAAACTACTCTGATTTGTTTCTTTCTGGGACACCACTCTGACGTAAACACACAAATGACCTTTGAGAATGAACTGTAGCCAGATGGGAGTTTAGGGGAGAGATGGTGTCTCTGACTCTCATCCTTTCTGGTAAATAGAATCGATCAATCCCCCAGACGACCTCAGGAACCCTCGGGGGCCTGAGCCCTACCCAGACAACTGATTTGTTTCAGGCCTGGTAACTTAGTCTCACTCTTGAGCCCTTTCAACTGTAGAATGTCAATTCACCTTTCCTTATTCCCTGGTGGTCTCCTCTTTGAGACACGTAACCTAATTGTTCAGCAGGTGATCGTTAAATTAGGAATACCCCTTATATCAAAGGGCAGGCTTGGTGATTCATGAGAAATAGCCCCGCCGCCCTGTAGAGAGTTTCAGAACCGCCACAGCCCAGCAAACTCACTGTTGGCTCTGGCCATCTCATTTTCCAGGACCACATACTCTTCATAAAATGGCCTCAGCTGCTTGCCGACCTCAGCCCTCCAGCCTTCCCAAGCCCAGAGTCTCCGATTGTAGTCTTCGCTGTTTTCCATTATGTCATCCAAACCTATTATCGCAAAGCACCCAAACGGAAATAAACATGCATTTGTAAAGTTTTTATTTGTAAAGAATTATATGAAATTTAAAGAATTAAAAGGCTGGCAGACATCAAGGTCATAAAGTTGTTCAATGAAATCTCATGATTCATTCATTTCCTCACCCTTATTATAGTTTCAAAATATTTCTGCAGAGGAAATAAACCACTGAGATCATTGAACTACTAATTTAATTAAATTACTTGAGTGTGACAGAATTTACAGTGCAGTTTTGTTAAAACTTAAAAGAGCATCTGTGTGCTGAAACACACATTTGGAATCTTCCCCTCTTTGGGTGATCCATCTGAAAGGCACAATGTCGTCATCTAATGTTAAACTCATTTTTAAAGCTTGGAATAAAAAAAGTAAATTTTATAATCACTGCTCAAAATTAATAGCCCACCTGGTTCAAGTACTAAGTACTCCTGTGTATTTGGGTCCAAAACTTTCCCACTACTGTAGATGGTGCTCATTGTATTTAGAATTGTGTTCAACTGCAAATTAAAGATAATAAACAATGTTAAAAGTGGAAGATGTACAAAAGAGAATGCTAATGTAGAGATATCCTTTCAACCATGTGATTTTTTTATGCCTCAAAATACAGCAGTTCACATCTTCTTGGCTAAGTATCTTCTTTCATGTAGGGTTGGAACATCTCAGTTAAATTTTCCCACCATCAACTAGCACAGACTGGCCTTATAAGCACATGATAAATATATGTGGAGTGGCTGAAAAAAAAACAACAACAGATCTACCAAAATCCCAAGAATGTATCTCACCCCCACACGCAGAGCAGTGCATTTCTTGTTCCATTCAGCCTTCACTGAGTGCACATTTATTGAACATCTGCTGTGTCCTACACTCTGACAATTATGACATGAACAAGTCACTGGTCCTCAAGGACCCCACAATCATGCGACAGTGAGACAATCATGAAATCAATGATTACATAATAGAGTGACAGGTACTATAACTGTCACCAAAAAGTGATGTGGCAGCATGGTGGGGTGGATAAATTAATAACCTGGAGATTCAGGAATGGCTTCAAAGAGGGGGCACATTAGAGCTGTGTCTTGGAAGAGAGGTAGGAATTGGTCAGGTAGAGAAGGGAAGTAGAGGACAGAGCTTACAAGACAGAAGAAGGTTGAGAAAGACAAGGCATTTTCAGGGAGTGGTGACATGAGAGAGAAAAGAAAACTGGGGTAGTGGTGTTGATTGAGGGGCATGGAGGATGGGAGAATAGAGAGGGAAGTAGGGGCAGATCATGAGCAGCCTTCTATGCCTTACTGAAGAGTTTAACTTTTACCCTGTAGGTAAAGGAACATAAGGGTAATAGAGTAAAGCAGTGCTACTCAAAGTATGGTCCATGGACCAGTGCAAGTCAGCAAATAGTTTGTTTCTCGTCTATGAGAAGCACAGGTATTGAGAGAATAAATGTTTATAAACTTTTAAAAACGATTTGATATTTCCATGACAGCTAAGCATGTGATCAATGAAATTAACCAAGCACTGATCTGCGATGGATTGGAAATAAAGAAAGATAGGGAAGAAGGGAGGGAGGAAGGAAGAAAGGAAAGAAGAAAGGAAGGAAGGAAGGAAGGGAGGGAGGGAGGGAGGGAGGGACTAGTTCTCTCCCATAGATGATTTAAGAAGCACTGGATGAACGGCCCTGTTTCCCCTTCTCCTATTTCTCTCTTCCGTTATTCCTTCACTCTGCTGCAAGAGCCATTATCCTAAAACATGAAACAGATCTCATGCTTAAAACTTCAACAAGATCCCACAGTCCAAAGGAATAAACCCAAGTGCATGGCACAAAACCCCTCCTGTTCTCTTTCTCTACCTGCTTTTTCAATCTCCCCTCCTTCCTCTCCATTGAATTCATGCATCCTTGAGTCTCCCCTCTTCCCAAACACTTCAAGCTCTTCTTACACGCATTTCAGTGATTTTTAATCCTGGCTGCACATCAGAATTATCTGGGGATCTTTTTAAAATACCATGTCCAGTTTCCACCTAGACTAGACCAAGCTCTAGGCTATAACAGAGCAATGGGCAAGGTTTCACACGGTGTCCTTGTGGAAAAGATGGGGAAGGGCGAAATGGATAAAATAAAGTGGATTAATAACTATTTGAATAATGGGCCCCAAAGAATGCAGAATAATAAACGACAACTTGTAGGAAGACACAGGCCATATGGTTTTATCTTTGTCCTTATCGTGCATTTTTCTTTTTATAGATGCAGATAAGAACACAGTACCAGAGGGCAAGCAGCTGAGAAAGACTTTGATGTTAAATAGCCAAATCTTTTAGATAAAAATATTTCAATAGATCAAATCAAGGGTCTGTAAATTATGATTTGCAGACTGAATCCTGTCTGCTGCCTGTTTTTGTAAAGTTTTATTGGAACACAGCCATGCCCATTTGTTTCCATGTTAGCTGTGGCTGATTTCCCGCAACAAGAGCAGACTGACTCAGTGGGACAGAGACAGTATGGCCCACCAACCTAAAATATCTACTATCGTTCCCTTTATAGAAAGAAAGTTGGCTGACTCCTGGGCTAGAGAGATAGGATGAGAGATTTTTATTTTAACAGGGGTGAATATAGACTTTCTTGAATTTAGACAAACTACCTATATAAGAATAGAATTTTCAAAGGTATCATTTTTGGAGCAACATTGGTGGAAGAGATTTGGAGACTCTCTTGACAGTGATGTTGAGATGAATCAACCATGGAATTTGACTGTCAAAAAACCAAAGCAAGCAAACAGAAGCCTAATGTAATCCTGGACTGTCTTAGTAGATGTAAAGCACAGGAGGCAGGATGTCGTACCCCTGCTCACCTCCATGCAGACCCAAACCCACTCGGAGGGCTGTGTTCAGTCCAAGGATACTGACAAAATGAAGCCAGCAACTAGGACTGGTTAGGGAACTTGAAACCATCGTATAAGGAAAAATCGACAGAGTGAAGGATGTTTAGCCTAGAGAAGAAAAGACTCAACTAGTTAAAAAAAAAAATTACCTGCCTTCCTTCATTTAAAGACCATTACGGCAGAGAGCAATCTGGCTGGAGAAGGCGGTACAAAGCGGGGGTAAAGCACTTTACGCTCAGTGGAGGGAGTATCTTGCCATCAGTTAGAGGGACCCACGTATGGAACTGGCGTCTTGGAAAGAAGTGAGTCGCCCATCCCTGAAGTAGTTTGAGCTGGGGTGGTTTAGCCACTTGTTAAAGAAGTTGCAGAGGAGAGTCAAGAAGCAAAGGGGTGGGGGAGGATCAGACGACATACAGGGCTTCTCAAGCTTAGCACCATTGACGTTTTGGACCAGACGACTCTTGTCTTTGGGGGCTTCCTTGTGCCTTGTAGAGTGTTTAGCAGAATCCCTACCCGCTAGATGCCAACAGCACCCCTCAACAGTTGTAAAAACCAAAAATGTCTCCAGACGTTGTCAAACTGTCAGTGTCCATATACACCACAGCGCCCTTACAATCGTGGTTTAACAATGTGTCCTAACATACCAGTGTCCTCCTTCACTCTCAAAGGATTCCAGTTTGGATGATAAGTTACGTGGCCACCCTACCGAGGCACAGAGCTCTTTCTATTGTGAGCATTGCTATTTTGGCAGATAAAGGAAGCAGCCCGGGGTGATATTAATGTTTAAGATTTCCCAAATATTTCAACTCTTGGGGTCAATGCTAGCATGTCACATACTCGTTTGCTCTTGTCTGCTGAGAGCACTGAGGTCCCACTCTGCTGAAGGGCCTGCAATTGACGTTTGAGTGTGAGATTCTGAATTTCTTCTAGTGGATAAGTTTTGGCAATCCTGGACTGTTCTTCATAAAAGGCAGACCATTTGGCCCTGGCTGCATTCTGAAACGACAAAAAATAAAAATAATAATAATAATAAAGTTGAAGTTAGAATGGCACTGCTCGAATAGATAGAAGATATAGTCCAAAGAGCATCTGGTGGAACATTTAATATTTCCTGAGTGATTTAATTCTCTATTTTGCTGAAGGTCAAAGTTTAGGTTAAGAGTGACCAAGCCACTCTTGGTCACTCTCTCTTTCTGACCTAGTGCTTAGTTTTCCCAAGGGTCCTGTCCCCAGAACTGGAAGTGAATTCTCACAGATGATTCATGTTGTGAGGCCCTGGAATGTATGGCCTTAGCACTTGTGACGTGGGTGAGTTGTTCAAGGATTCAAGGACGAGCGCTCTAAAGGGAGAGTCCAGCAGAGCTCAGAGCGGACTTCCTGGGCATACAGCGCCTCACGGCGATGAGAACCATAAGAAATGAGAACCAGTTTACAGGAAGCTCCGTGGTGCCATGATTTACCAGAGATTCTGATCTTAAAGTATGATCCCCAGTCAAGGTTGCCCAGAACATGGCCATTTGGTAGCTGTGGTGATTTTCTACCAGCAAAAGAAACCAATAAGCAGGTGATGATGCCAGGATTCACTTGCCCCCCCATCTTGACCATCAGTAGGCAAGTGGACTTCTCCAGACTTATCCAATGCAGTCTTCTCTCAGCGCACAAGCTCATTTCCATTTATCAAAGACTGAAATGAGCAACTATTTTGTACATTGTACTTCTCTAGACCCTATAAAAGAGGTAGCATATGAGGCAAGTAAGAACTCCATTCCTTGAGTCAGACACTTCTGACTAGCTGTTGTGACCTTGAGCAAATTACTTAGTCTCTCTGAGTCACGTTACCTTACCCGTAAAATGAGAGTAATAATAGTAGAACTTACCTCAAAGGGTTGTTGTAAGGGCGAGAAAATTTAACAAGTAATATAATGCCTATCAAAGTGCCTGATACATCCCAAGCATTTAAAAATCATAGCTACTTTATCACTTACAGGGAAAAAAAGTCTTGTCCTTAAGTTGCTGACAGTTTTATCAAATAGATAAGATATGCATCGTGAACGTTTCATTACTGAAACAAGAGCATATGATAATGTATAAACTATGAGTGGGGCTAAGCAGTTCCTGTTACAGGGACCAGATTTGGCAAGCCCTCATGGAAGAGGTGGAACTTAAGACAGACCTTAAAGTAGGTAGGAGATAGATGGGTGTAGAGGACTTTGCAAAATAATTTACCTCATTTGGTCTTCTTAACAACCCCATGAGATAGAAAATTATTCTATTTCCATTTTTCCTATGTGTAGAAAGGGGCTAAGAGAAATAAATAGTGGAGCTGGCAACTAACTGCCAGTATCTGAATCCTGGATCCTGTGGTGGGCAGACACTAAGATGGCTCCTGTGATCCCTACTTCCTGGTGGTGCACCCTTGTGTGTCCCCCTCCCCTTGAGTGTGAGCAGGACCTGTGTGACTCACTTCTAACTGGGAGAATATAGCAAAAGTGACAGGATATACATGTTTATGTTACATAAGATTGCCATTTTTATCTTGCCAGAAGACTCTCCCTTGCTGATTTTGATGTAGCAAGATGCCATGTTGTGAGCTATCCTATGGATAGGGCCACATGGTGAGGAATTGAAGACGGCCTCTGACTGACATCCTAAGGACCTCAGTTCAGCAACATATGAGGATCTAAATGCTACCACTAACCACATTAGCTTGGAAGTGGATTCATCCCCAGTTGAGTTGCAGATGAGACCACAGCTCTAGCCGGGACCTTGATTGTAAGCTTATGAGACTCAGAAGCAGATCCAGCTAAGCTATGCCTGGATTCCCGCCCCACAGGAACTGTGAGATAACAAGTGTGTGTTGTTTTAAGCTACTACACTTGTGGTAATCTTTTACTCAATAGATAACTAGTACAGATTCCAAAGCAGGACTCCAGGCATGACTGCACTCTCTAGGCCAAGGAATTTTACTTTTATCCTGTAAATACTAGGGAGTCACTTAGGGGTTGCAAGCAGGTGTGTGACATGATGAAAGTGGTGCAGGAAAGGGACAACAACGGATCAGACAAGAGATGAAGGGAATAGTCGCAGTGAAATGGAAAAAGATTTCTCTCTTTATTGAGCACACACAACCCCTCAGGAACTACTTCTCAGTTAATCTTCACAAACAATCTTGTGAGGTAGTTGTGATTGTCTCCACTTCACAAATGAGGGAAATGAGGCACAGAGCAGGTAAGTAACTTTGCCTAGGTCACACAGCTAGCACCTGGAAGAACCAGGGTGTCAACCCAGAAATGTTTACCTCCAAAGCTAATGCTCTTAACCATTGGCTATAGATTGGATTCGACACATTCTGGTCTTGTCTCTAACATGCCCGAATGAGAGGGAGTGAGCTATGGAAAGAGGAGTTTGGTCTACAGCACAAATTCATTTATGCAACCCACCACTCACCTCTCAGTCCCTACCCTTTTTCATCCAATCCAGAATGACTGACAGCAAAACTTCTAGTAAAACTTTGATCCCAAATTAAGGCAATTCTTTTCTTTTCAATCTACTTTGGAAACAGCTCACAGTCCCCAAAAGGCCCCAATCTTAAAATATTTTTTAAAAATTATACTGCATGTGGGAACTTTGAAGATATCTGTTTTATTTTATTTATCACTATCATATACAAGTGTTATACTTTATATCACAAAAAAATTACTTTATGTTGCCTTGAATTTTGGCCCCTGAGGACACACTGTTCCATCCCAAGCTGTTCTTTTTAATATTGCTTACAATTTATTCCATATTCATACTATAAGGCTCCCAAGCCTAAATAAAACTGACAGCTTAGAAGTTATACAGAGAATCAAAGTCAGTTCATACATACCAACCAAGTAACATAGACAGTGCTTGAGAGCTATATGTAATTTTTGGATTTGAATGATGAATGAATTGAAGCATATACAGTAACTTACATAGCTACAGGGTTCAAAAGGAACCATTACAAATCAAATAAGTGGCATCCCATACTGCCTCTGTGCAAAGGCAGGAGAGCAGCAACTAACACAGCAAAAGTTTCCACAGCCATTGATGGGGGTTTGGGGTCAAGACACACATTACTCAGTACAATCACAGGAAGTTAGAACCCTCTCTGACTTCCTACATATAACTACAGTGGATACCATATTCTCATCCTACAAGAGATTCTTTGTAATTTCAAGGACTGAAAATGTAAAATTCTAAATTATATTTTAAAACACTCCAAAAGATATCCTGCTCTTTTTGGCCCTAATGATATACAAGTTAAATATGATTTCATTATGCTTTTAAATGTTTTCATATGAGCTTCATCTTAAGCCATAGGTCTGCAGTCTCTACTCAGATTATGATAGTTTTATCTAAACAATTAAAATGCTTTTGTGATAAGTTGTTTGAAATGAAAAGAATTAAAATCTCATTTTCTTTTTTTCTGTAGCTCACTATCAACCCCTAAACCACTTCTTCCCCTGTAGGTATGAGAGTTCCCTGAAGACAGAAGATGAAAAACTGAATGGAACCTTAGCATCCAAGCAGTGACTTGGAGCCCGACAGGCTCCCAGGGAACCCTCCACCCTCAGGTCCCATATGCTGGTCCAGTTTCCATATATAGCTCTCAAGACCACATCAGATTCAAAGATGAAAACTGCCTTGGTTACTTTTCAAATATGCCCAGATACTTGCATATTTTTTAAAACAGCTTATTCTATTCAACGAAGTAGGTAATCTAAATTATAACAATATTGCTTTGCCATGAGAATCAAAAATTTATTTTTTCTTTTTTCAGATGGGAGGAAGGGGTGTGGCTTCCAAACATTTTAATTTTTTCTGAATTTTATCTCATAGGGAAAAAGAAAAATCCACACACACCTGAAATTGGGTCCTGCCAGAAAGTGGCCCACCAGATATATATTTGAGATATTTCATAATAAAAAAATATAGTATAAGTAACATAGAAAATATCACGAAAACCTCTACTCAGATTTTTTAAATGTTGACACTTTGCAATAGTTGCTTCAGACATATTTATTTAGTGGTTAGAATCAATAATACCATATTATATACTCAAAAGTTGCTAAGAGAGTAGATCTTAAATGTTCTCACTACAAAAAAGAAATGGTGGGCTTCCCTGGTGGCGCAGTGGTTGAGAATCTGCCTGCCAATGCAGGGGACACGGGTTCGAGCCCTGGTCTGGGAAGGTCCCACATGCCACGGAGCAACTGGGCCCGTGAGCCACAATTGCTGAGCCTGCGCGTCTGGAGCCTGTGCTCCGCAACAAGAGAGGCTGCGATGGTGAGAGGCCCGCGCACCGCGATGAAGAGTGGTCCCCACTTGCCGCAACTAGAGAAAGCCCTCGCACAGAAACGAAGACTCAACACAGTCATAAATAAATAAATAAAAAGAACGTGAATTTCAAAAAAAAAAAAAAAAAGAAATGGTAGGACTTCCCTGGTGGAGCGGTGGTTAAGAATCCGCCTTTCAATGCAGGGGACACGTGTTCAATCCCTGGTCCGGGAAGATCCCACGTGCTGCGGAGCAACTAAGCCCATGTGCCACAACTACTGAGCCTGTGCTCTAGAGCCCGTGAGCCACAACTACTGAGCCCACGTGCCACAACTACTGAAGCCTGCATGTCTAGAGCCCATGCTCCTCAACAAGAGAAGCCACCACAATGAGAAGCCCGCACACTGCAACGATGAGTAGCCCCCGCTCGCCGCAACGAGAGAAAGCCCTCACAGCAAAGAAGACCCAACACAGCCAAAAATTAATTAATTAATTAAAAAAAAACACATATTCTCAGAAGTGGAATTGATGGGTTAAAGCAATTTTCAACTCCTGTAGATATTGTTAAATCTTGGTAAATCTGATTTTATGTCAACTCGACGTTTCATTATTAATATAATGTTATCCCTCTGATTATTAGTGAGGTTAAACATATATATGAGGTATATAAATATATATATATTCAAATTTCCTCCTCTATGCATTTACTGCTCATATCTTTTCCCCATTTTTCTAGTGAATTTTTGTCTTTTTTATCACTTAGTAAAATTTCTTTATAGATTCTGACTGTTAATCTTCTGTTAATTATATGTATCACAAATGTTTTCTCAAGCTCTGCTTCTTGTCTTGTGTGTGTCTGTGTGTGTATGTTTATGATGTCTTTTAGTGCACAGAAGTTTCTTTCTAATCCTAATTCAACTGATTTGCTCAGTCTTTTCCTCTATAGATTGATTCTTTTGTCCTTTATTTAATAAATCATTCTAAAGCAAAAGTCATTTAAAAAACCATTCCTGGGCTTCCCTAGTGGCACAGTGGTTAAGAATCCACCTGCCCTCTCGGACTTCAGACTATACCACAAAGCTACAGTAATCAAGACAGTACGGTACTGGCACAAAAACAGAAATATAGATCAATGGAACAGGATAGAAAGCCCAGAGATCAACCCATGCACATATGGTCACCTTATCTTTGATAAAGGAGGCAAGAATATACAATGGAGAAAGGACAGCCTCTTCAATAAGTGGTGCTGGGAAAACTGGACAGCTACATGTAAAAGAATGAAATTAGAACACTCCCTAACACCATACACAAAAATAAACTCAAAGTGGATTAAAGACTTAAATGTAAGGCCAGACACTATCAAACTCTTAGAGGAAAACACAGGCAGAACACTCTATGACATAAATCACAGCAAGATCCTTTTTGACCCATCTCCTAGAGAAATGGAAATAAAAACAAAAATAAACAAATGGGACCTAATGAAACTTAAAAGCTTTTGCACAGCAAAGGAAACCATAAACAAGATGAAGAGACAACCCTCAGAATGGGAGAAAATATTTGCAAATGAAGCAACTGACAAAGGATTAATCTCCAAAATTTGCAAGCAGCTCATGCAGCTCATATCAAAAAAACAAACAACCCAATCCAAAAATGGGCAGAAGACCTAAATAGACATTTCTCCAAAGAAGATATACAGATTGCCAACAAACACATGAAAGAATGCTCAACATCATTAATCATTAAAGAAATGCAAATCAAAACTACAATGAGATATCATCTCACACTGGTCAGAATGGCCATCACCAAAAAATCTACAAACAATAAATGCTGGAGAGGGTGTGGAGAAAAGGGAACCCTCTTGCACTGTTGGTGGGAATGTAAATTGACACAGCCACTATGGAGAACAGTATGGAGGTTCCTTAAAAAACTAAAAATAGAACTACCATACAACCCAGCAATCCCACCACTGGGCATATACCCTGAGAAGACCATAATTCTAAAAGAGTCATGTACCACAATGTTCATTGCAGCTCTGCTTACAATAGCCAGGACATGGAAGCAACCTAAATGCCCATCAACAGATGAATGGATAAAGAAGATGTGGCACATATATACAATGGAATATTACTCAGTCATAAAAAGAAATGAAACTGAGTTATTTGTAGTGAGGTGGATGGACCTAGAGTCTGTCATACAGAGTGAAGTAAGTCAGAAAGAGAAAAACAAATACCGTATGCTAACACATATATATGGAATCTAAAAAACAAACAAACAAAAATGGTCATGAAGAACCTAGGGGCAAGATGGAAATAAAGACGCAGACCTACTGGAGAATGGACTGGAGGATACGGGGAGGGGGAAGGGTAAGCTGGGACGAAGTGAGAGAGTGGCATGGACATATATACACTACCAAACGTAAAATAGCTAGCTAGTGGGAAGCAGCCGCATAGCACAGGGAGATCAGCTCGGTGCTTTGTGCCCACCTAGAGGGGTGGGATAGGGAGGGTGGGAGGGAGGGAGACACAAGAGGGATGAGATATGGGGATATATGTATATGTATAACTGATTCACTTTGTTATAAAGCAGAAACTAACACACCATTGTAAAGCAGTTTTACTCCAATAAAGATGTTAAAAAAATTAAAAAAAAAAAGAATCCACCTGCCAATGCAGGGGACACGGGTTCAAGCCCTGGTCCGGGAAGATCCCACATGCCGTGGAGCAACTAAGTCTGTGCACCACAACTACTCAGCCTGCGCTCTAGAGCCCATGAGCCACAACTACTGAGCCTGCGCACCACAACTACTGAAGCCCGTGCACCTAGAGCCCGTGCTCTGCAACAAGAGAAGCCACCACAATGAGAAGCCCACACACCCCAATGAAGAGTAGCCCCCGCTCGCCACAACTAGAGAAAGCCCATGCGCAGCAACGAAGACCCAATGCAGCCAAAAATAAATGATAATAAATAAAAAGAAATATAAAAAAGAAATCTTATCTATAAAAAAAAATAATAATAATAAACCATTTCTAACCAAGAGTCACCTATATATCCTTATAAAAGTTTGTCTTGCTTTTCCCATTTAATTTTTAGTCTATCTTAAATTTATTTGTATCTATTACATAAAGTAGGAATGCCTTGAGCTTTGGGTCATAAAAGGGTCCCTACAGATTTTTTAATTTGCTTCTTTTTTCCAGAGCTCTAGGAACCTGAACGAATTTTTTGTTAATTTCTTGGCTCAATATTCCTGCACCCTGCTAGTTGTGTAAATTCATTTTCCACACCTATTAAAAAAATTCACAAGTGAAACTTGATTTTGATCAAGTCTCTAGATCAGGACTCTGCCCACCATTTGTTTTTGTAAATAAAGTTTTATTGCAACATATTCACACCCATTTATGTGCTGTCTATGGCTGCTTTTGTGCTACAATGGCAGAGTTGACTGGTCTACAATGGCAGAGTTGAATAGAGGCTGTAGGGCTCACAAAGCCTGAAATATTTACTACCTGGCCTGTTATGGAAAAAGTGTGCTGACCTCTGTCTCGGATCTATACATTTACAGAAAACACAGGGGTCAAAAGAGCATGTTAACCAATATTATAGGGACATAATCAGCAAATCCAGAAAGTGGGAGTTTCTATAGGACTAACAGTTCAGTACTTCTGCGAATAAATTGCAAAACAAAACAAAACAAAACAAAACAAACAGAAAAATGAGGGAGGGACTCTATAGACTAAAAGACTTAAAGTACATCTGCTAAAATGATCAAGAGAGGACCTTGTTAGATCCTGATTCAAACAAACCAGCTGAAATTCTTTTTAAACGAGACATTAGGGTACATTTGAATACTGACTAGATATTTGATGGTATTGAGGGATTATTGTCAAGTTTTTGACATGGTACTGTTATTAAGGTTGTTTTAAAAATTCTTACTTTGAGAGTTAGAAGGTGAAATATCTACACATAACTTATAGTTATATGATGTTGGGGATTTCCTTCAAAATAATCCAATAAACATGGGGTTGGGTAGAAAAACAAAACAAGATTGGCCAAAGTGTTGACAATTGCTGAAGCTAGGTGATGGGTATAAGGAGATTCAACATACTAGTCCTTCTTCTTTTATATGTGTTTGACAATTTTTACAATGAAAAGTAAAAAAAAAAAAAATCCATATAATGGAATACTATCTGGCAATAAAATGGAACAAAGTAATGATACATGCTACAGCATGCAAAGTGAAAGAAGCCAGTCACAAAAGACCACCTAGTGTATAATTCCATTTATATGACATGTCCAGAATAGGCAAATCTATAGAGACAGAAAGTAGATTAGTGGTTGCTTAGAGCTGGGGGTGGGGGAGGAAGAATGATTGCTAATGGGCGTGTAGTTTCTTTTGGGAGTGATGGAAATGTTCTAAAATGAGATGGTGATGACGGTTGTACAATTCTGTTAATATACTAAAAAGCATTGAATTGTAGACTTTAAATTGGTGAATTTTATGGTGCATAATTGTATCTCAACAAAGCTGTTGTTAAAAGCCCTCAGTAGTAAAAGCAAAGAAAAAAAAAACCCACCTTATTCCCTAGCTCCTATAACTAGATCTGAAACACCCATGGAACCGCTCCAAACCAAAGGATTTAGCCAAAATTAAATGAATTCTCTTTTGCCCAGTTACCTGGCACACACTAAGAAGCAGCGGCAGTTCCTGACCACCAGGCCGCCCTCCCTGGGCGTAGCTGGTGGATGCCTGGTGTCCTGTCAGAGCGCTTAGATCAGTGAGTAATTGTGTCAAATTTGGATGGAATTAAACATGTCATTTTGAGTTGCTCAAGTTCAGTTTCACCAAATTACATCACTCAACTGGGACATCATCAAGTTTTCATGACAAAGAAAAACTAGCATGAACAGGCCTCCAATGCACTTGACTCATGTTAATCCTCCACATGTGGAACTTACTCATTCCCCAGTTATCCACTGAAAAATCTTGGCTGGGCCCATCCACCCTCTTATGTTTCAAGAGACAAAAAATAAGTGACTTGCCCAAGGTATCACAGCCAGCTCAGGAGAGTCAAGATAGCATCAGATTCCCTGAATTCCATCGTATTTGCATCACACTGACTTTTCCCAACCCCTGTACCTGGGTGTAGGTACTTGTATGTGTTGGGGAGTGTGGGACAGATTCATTGGAGACAGGGTTGGAGTCTACATTCTTTCCTTGGGTACAGAAGAGCAGTTTAAAATGACCCTTCTCTGGGTTCACTGTGCCCCCAGCCCTAAAAACAGAGGAAAAGGTTTAGGAAGCAGGTGTGCCCAAGGACTCTAGGGGCCCTGACCACCCAAAGGGTAAGTGTGGGCCTCCTGCTCTCTCTTCACAACTTCTGATAACTCAACAAGAAATATTTATGAAGTGTTTTTGGAGACCTCCAGGGCTCCAACAGGGCAGTCTTCAACACGCCCTTCAGCTGCATGCACAGGAATTTGGGGCAGCTGTAGGAGTTACTGCCAAATACTGGAACAGTGAACCAGGGTGCCCCTGCCAGTGATGGGATCCTTTTGCTCTCTTCCAGGGATGAAAAAATTGTCCAGGGACCTCCTATGTTGCTAGAGAGCTTCCGACTTTGCAAAAAAAAAAAAAGAAAAAGAAAAAGAAAGAAAAAGAAAAAAGAAAAAAAAATCCTTTTGACTTACAAAGGACTCTTTCAAAAACAAAACCAACAATAAACTTACAAAGAAGGGGCAATGCAAAAAAGTAATGTCATTTTACTGAGGAGAGAATTACAGTTTAATTGGTGAATGTTCGATCTCAAACATGAGAACAGTATTTGCTCTAAAGCAAGTGTTTGGTAATTAATTTTCACTGAATTTCTGAACTATATGGAAACCTGTTTTGAACCAAGCTTTTTTCCTTATCTCTATCTGATGGGCCTCTCCTAAGCAGGGAGATTTGGGGACACTATACTGATCAAGTTTTGGTGTCTGCTATTATTTTAAGCTATAGTCTCATGACTTGATCTGAGAATCGCCATACTAGGTCAGATTGATTGGCTGACAAGTCCAATATTCTGACTCTGAAAGTTATACCAAGGGATAATTAGGAAATGGCAGATTGCCCTCAATAATGTCACCCTGATAGGATATGAACAGACACATGTCATACAGCCCAAATTTCTCTTCCTGTATTAGTTATCTATTGCTACAATAATACTACATAACAGACAACCAAAAATCTCAATGGCATGTGTTCATTGTTTACGTGCCTAGAATCACTGAGGGTTACCAGGCAGCTCTGCTGATCTTGGCTGGATTTGCGTACAACTCTGGGGGATTGGTTTCAGACGGGACAACTATTCCACACATCCCTCACTCTTTAGCTGGCCAATCCAGGCATGTTCTCACTGCAAAGCCAAAGGTGCAAAGAACAAGCCCCACCGTTCAAGTCCATTCCAAGCCTCCACTTGCATCACGTCTGCTAACAGCCCATTGGTCAAAGTAAGTCACATGGCAAAGGACACAGTCACATCACCTTCAGTGGGATGGCACTGCAAAGTGACATAACCTTGGGTGTTGATATAGGGAAAGGTAAAGAACTGGGTCCATAAATGCACTTAACCATACTTCCTTACCCACAGTGGATCTACAATCCTTACATTCGCTTAAATACTTCGAAAACCGACTTATAGTTTTCAATGTCTCACTTTTTTAGATTAAAGAATGGCCTAGTTTTACAAGTCTTACCAGTTTTACCACCTGTAATGTAAACAGCACCTCTTCCTATTTATTGTAAATTTCTCTCTTTTGAACTTTCAAAGGCACCACCTTTCTAGTCTGAAGAGAGTTGGCCAGTACAACTGGGAACACTCTATCCTTTCTTGTTCCCTCTCAGACTCAGTTTTTTTTTTTCTTTTTGAGTCAGGCTTTGTAGAGCTAATTCTGCTTTCTCTTCTAACTCCCTCTGATCCCCCTAAATCATTCCAGTGGCTCTTGGGGAACATGCTCCACTTCTCCAGTTCTTTCTATTGACGGCCACCAGCAGCAGACCATATCTCAGCTTCCTGCTCATCTTGGTGCCTCTTGTAGCACCAGCTGCAGTGCCCGTTTCATCAGGGGATCTCAATATATGTGATAAGAGAATAGAAGAGCTATTGCTCTCCCTGTCCATTGCCCCCTCCCCAGGTAACTCCACACAGGTGCACTAATGCACTAACGCGCCCTTCACCATTGCTGGAGGAAGGAGATATTGGGCCCCCTGCTTGCTTCTTGCATTCAGATATTTTCACTTTTCCTTAAAGGGCCCATACCGTCAGCACTTTGACCACACTTTGTGGGTTTGTGCCCTTTCATTTCTAGCCTTTCCTCTAATCAACCAGTGCAATTCAAAAATGATAGCACTTAAGATCCAGAGATGATTTCAACAAACATCACTACATCTCGGTGTACAACATGCCTTCTCAGCATGTGGGCACTCAACAGAACTGTTACATGTCTCTTCAGCAATTATAACTCCCTCTCACATTCACAGCAATGATATCGTATTGTTCTCCCAGGCTCACAAGCATTGAGCACTATTTTGGTGGTTTTGTGTATTAACTGTCGTCACAGCAACCCTATGAGGCAAATATGAGTGTTACGTTGTTCTTCACAAGCAGAAAAACTAAGGCGCAGAAAGGTTCATTAACTAGCTCACGTTCACCCAGGTAGAAAGTGGTGGAGCCAGGATTTGGACCTCAGCAGTCTGACTCCAGAGCTCTTAGGCATGATGCCGGTCGACCTTCACCACCACCTGCGGACCATTCGGCTAAGAATGAAAACAGAAGCTTTTTTTTTTTTTTTTAGATTCCATATATATGTGTTAGCATACCGTATTTGTTTTTCTCTTTCTGGAGGGTGGGAGGGAGACGCAAGAGGGAGGAGATATGGGGATATATGTATACGTATAGCTGATTCACTTTGTTATAAAGCAGAAACTAACACACCATTGTAAAGCAATTATACTCCAATAAAGATGTTAAGAAAAAAAGAGAATGAAAACAAATGCACAATGCACTGCAGGTACCTCCAACAGAGATCAAATAAAAAGTGAGAAAAAAGCAACAGTGAAGAGGTGAAGAGAGGTAAGACCAAACTATGAGACAAGAAAGAAAAATGCTCTCCTATGACAACACTGGGCTGTCAAAATCTCCTGGATTTCTTTAAGCTTTAGAAAAATAGGGGGGAAAAATCTCCTGAGGAATTCAAATGAGGCAGCAGGTCTCAGATTGGATCTGTCCAGTGAGCAGCAGTAATTTAATTTACATGCAACCCACTATTTGAACAAATACGCTTCTGAACTACATTTTTGAAAGAATGTATTGCTGTACAAGTGTCATAAAAACTTTTCTTAAATAATGTCACTCCATTTTCAGCACTGCTTTGGGATCTGTGAGGGAAGAAATCTCCTAAATCCTTGCACTCGTCAAACAAAACATCTTGCTTTCCCAGAGCATTCTGAGATTTGTCAGAACTGGTTTGATTATGGTTTTTCTTGGAGGGTTCTGTGGATCCCGTATGCTCTGGAAGTCCCTCAGAGCTCCGTAACCATTAAGGAAGGAATTCCCAAGTCCAGCCTCACCCGACCCCTGGTAATCTTAATTACTGGCTAGCTCTTTCACTAAGCCTCCAGTTGCATTTTTTTCAGTTAATAGATCATTTGTAGAGAGTCTTTGAACATTCCTGTTGACATTGTAGGCTTGGGAAAATTATTAACTCAATAACTTATGGCATTTCTATGAAATGCTTTGAAAGCCTGACTATGATGAGAATTACGGTGGCAACTTTCTAAAGCATGTTCACTGGTTTCCAAGAATCTGTACTGAGACCAGTGAATTATTTTGTAACAATTTTCCAAATGAACCAAAGGTCAATTGTTCAGGCATCTGGGACTCCAGAATCAGAAATACTGAGGCAAACATCCAACCTCACAGCTCAGAGCATTTCTTTGATTTCCCTTTTCAGTTTCCTGGGCAGTAAGCTGATTTTTAAGAAGCAACCGATATCCCTATGTAGCTATAGGAAAGAACTCACCATCTTTTGGACATTCTCATCGGTAATATTGGTGTTATAATTCCAAGAAGCAAGTGAACTTTCATGATACAGGTCTTCAGCTTCATGGTCAAACTTCTGCAAAAACGTCTTGGCCTGTTCCTCAGTGGTGGACTGAGCAGCAGTTACAGCAACAAGGCTGAGAAGGAGCCAGAAAGAGCCTGACATCCTTCTCTGTGCGCCAAGATCCCAGTCACTGAACAACTTCCCTAGAGTGAAACCTCCTCATGAGATTTTCTCTCTCATCAGCCTTTGAACTTGGGTTGGGCACTGAGCAGGAAGATAAAAAAAAAAAGGAAGAAGAAGAAAAAACAGTAAACAATCTGCTGAACCAACACAAAATTCATCCTGGAGAGGACAGATATGTAAACAGATTTTAGAATGATTTCTTAAAGTAAATCAAATAAACAAATGTTATTCATTAATCCTAGAGAATCATAGCTCTCCTCAAATTTTATGGCCAAATCAAAACTTGTCCATTTGGTTAGTATGTTCCTTAAAATCTGTTAAAGATACACTGAAGGTGTTATGATTTTACAGTGAACAACGAACTCTAGAATTAGGGGTCATGGGGGTAATGTTGGGACTTATACGTTTTAGAGACAATTCCGTTAAGTCACTTCTCTCTCCTTCCTTTTTATTTTACACTCATATTCACAGAAACTCTCTATTTGGGTAACATTTTCCCTTCCTAAATAAACAACTTTGCCCTTGTCTCTATAGAATTCATTTTTTTCTGATAAATTTTAATTTCCAGGGCCATTTTTAAAATTATAAGACCACCCTCCACTCCACAAGTTAACTATCCTGATTTAACTTGGAAAAACTTAAAAAGGCTCCTTTTCTCTTTCTCAGATGATCATGCTAAACACTGGTTCTACAACTAACTTCACTGTGTGCCTCCATCCCTTTCACTTACCTGTTCAAAGCTCGGTCAAGGTCACAAGGAAATCAGAATGCCACCACATGGTATGAAATTCAGAGACTGTCCATCTCAAGTTCTGGTCATCCATAGCCATGTATCATTGCATAGAATTCAAAGAGACTTTAGTGGTCATCCTGTAGAATCTCAGGAGCTGGACCACTGTCCTCACCCCCAGGGTGTAGGTATGAGTGTCATAGGTAAAAGAGAGGAGCCACTTTAAATGGCAGGGCTCATGGGCCTGCTTGACTGTGATTATGAAACCTTCACACAGGGAAAACATTTCTTTACCCAAAAAACAAGTCTTCCAGGTCCAGGTGAAATGGCAGTAACCAAGTCTTTAAAAAATGTTTCCACTACTTCTCCTTATTCCAAAGTTGTACATGTTATTGTAGAAGAGGAAAAAAAAAAAAAAGTAACTGTTTACAGTGCTTTGCATTATAATATCTCATTGAAGCATTACAACAAACCTAGAGGCAAATATTTTTATCGTCATTGTACAGATTATAAAACTGAGGCTCAGAGAACTTAAATAAATGACCAAACCTTACTCAGCCAGGAAGTGGTAGAGCCAGGATACGAATGCATGCAGTTTGAATCTAGAGTACAGGCCTTTAAGTTGCTGTCAATAGTCTAAGAGCAATGATGGAGGTGTAGATAAAGAGCAGCACAGGGACGTGGGCCTTTGGTGACGATGATGGACTTGGTTCCGCTACATCAAAAAGAGGTGGATTCTGGGACTTCCCTGGTGGTCCAGTGGTTAAGAATCCGCCTTCCAATGCAGGGGACGCAGGTTCGATCCCTGGTCCGATTGCTGGTTGGGGAACTAAGACCCCACATGCCGCAAGGCAACTAAGCCCGCAGGTTCTAGAGCCTGTGCGCCACAACTACAGGGCCCTCGCGCCACAACTAGAGAGCCTGCATGCCACAACGAAAGATCTCATGTGCCACAACTAAGATCTGATGCAGCCAAATAAATAAATATTAAAAAAAAGAGGTGGATTCTTACTACCCTTGATATGAATCAAAAGACATGATCCTTCTAAGAAATAAAGTAATTGACACATTTAAGCAATTATGATCAAGAAGGTTAAAAGAAAGTGAGCTGAGGGGATCAGTGCAGTTTCAGTCAGGCTCCTTCCACATTCAAGGAAGCTGAGATCCACTCGCTTTCACAGGCATTAAGAGAAAAACCGGTCAAGAGAAAAGGGGGCAGTGTGTGGGGCTCTGAACCAAGAGGTGGAATGTTACTTTAATAAAAGCTGAAACACAACTCTACTCAGGTTGCTTCCTGAATGAAGCTCTTGGGTTCAGGAAAAAAAATGGGAGTAGTCCAACTGCAATACACTGAGGCAGAAAATCAGATTAACGCGATCAAATTGAGATAGAGAAAGCAGGACATGAAATCTGAATGTTAAAACAGATGAACAAGGAGCCTGAGATAACAGTGAGGCAGGAGAAATCTAGAAGCCAAGAAATTTTGAGGAGCAAGGGAAATAGGAGAATTTTATCACAATAATTCTGTAGGAAAACTAGATCACAATGGCCAACTGCAAGCAATGACTGAATTACTGGAAGTTTTGTTGACTCTCCACTGAGAAGATACTGATGTTCTGACAGCCGCCCAGAAGTGTCCTGAGACCATTCTGAGAATGGGAAGAGTCCACTAAAGACCCAGGGGATGGGAGCCAGAAAGACAATTGGCCTAAAGGAACAGATCCTTTGTGAAAGAATGAAGAACCAGAAAAAACAGGAGAGTGGAAATTGAGGAAACCTGTTCTATTTTTCAAAAGGGTAGATGGAAGAGTTTGGTCTTGACACTAGACAAAAACTATAAAATATCATTTTTAGAATGTGGTTTGCACTTGGACAATATATATCTCTGGTCCCAAATATATATCTAGGGATTCACTAGGAACAAATAAGACGTTGCCTGCCTCATTTCCTTTGTATCTTCCATTTCAATAAGGGATTTAACAAAATGTAAAGTTCTACGACTAGCTCTAAATGTCCCTGAAAGAACCACACAGCACAGAAATAAGCAGTCCTCTGATCAACAACAGTTCATGTCCAAAACAACAAAAATCTTGATTCATGTATATAAAATAGATAAACAACAAGGTCCTACTGTATAGCACAGGGAAGTATATTCAATATCTTGTAATAACCTATAATGAAAAAGAATATATACATATATATGTATAACTGAATCACTTTGCTGTATACCAGAAACTAATACAACATTGTAAATCAACTATATTTCAATTAAAAAAAAGAATCTTGATTCAACAATTATTTATTGGCTACGTACTCTATGCTAGGCACTATTCTAGATACTGGATATACACTAAAGAATAAGACAGGAAAAGTTCCCGTGGATATCATATTATATGAGGTGGGGTAGCAGGAAGAAACAAATAGCTGATGGTAAATACTATGGCTTTACAATAAGCAGGAAAGGAGGAGGGTGAATGATGGGGTGGGGATGAGAGGATGACATCTGAGCAAAGACCTGAAGGAAGGGATGAAAGCCACATGAATATCTGAGGGGAGTCTTTTCCAGGCAGAGGGAACAGCAAGTGCAAAGGTCTCAAAAACATCAGAGGCCTTTGTGGCTGGAGCCCAGTGCATGGGGAAAGTGGCAGGAGGTGAAGATGGAGAGGAAGCTGTAAGGAGGGCCTTATAGACAATTGTAGGACTTTGGCTTCTACTCTGAGTAGTGTGGGAAGACATTGGAGGACTTCAAGCAGAGAAGTGATCCGGCAAACGTTTTAACAGGATCACTCTCACTGCTGGTTAGAGAACAGACACTGAGAGGTGAGGGCAGAAGCAAGGAGGTCAGTCAGCGAGCTACTACAGCTGCCCAGTCAAGCAGGGTTGAATAAAAGCTTAATATGAGCAATCAATCCAACATGGCTGCCACCAAAAAGCAAAGCCATCTTAGACTATCTTAGACTTTGTTACTAGAAGTATTAAATACAAAAGAATTTAGAGCATCATGCTAATTTCTAAGACCCACAATTTTAGAGAGACACAGGAGAGTATCCAGAGGAAAATAAAGAAGAGAGTAAATAGGTCTAAAAATAATGTCATTTGAAGCACAGTGCAGACGTGAGGAAGGAGACCCAGCATAGACAGCTCTCCTCCATCACGGGACTGTCATTTAGAAGAAGACTTAGGTAGCTTAACGGATTGACTCTGCCGCTGATGAGCTGTGTGACTTTCAGCAGGTGATATTTCCCTCACGTCTAATTTCCTTATTTCAAAGCTGATAATCATATTATACCCATCTCACAGGGACACTGTAAGTATTCTATGAATTAATACATGAGAACACAGAGAAAAATGCTGGGAGCCTAGTAATAAAAGCCACTCAAAGCGCGAGGAGCTGTATAATAAATAGTGGACTCTGAGAAGTGAGGGAGATTGGAGACTCGTCCATAAGCGTTCTGTAGGAAAACTGTCATATTTTGAGAATAAGCAGGCCCACGTAAGCAAGATGAAAATGCCCTGCTTTGACTCTACTAGTTTTGCTTTTTTTAACCATTTAAGGTAGACATTTTTCTAAAATACATTTCATCTAATCAGGATGTTGCCTGAACATTATTTTATGTGTTTTTTTTTCTTTCCAGATGACTCAGTGTCATCATCTTGGGCAGCGTTTACTGACTAGGCTATAACGTGACAACATCTTCGGGGCTTTACATTAAATGGCTCCAAACCGCTTTATTGCTATTAACTGCTGTCTCTGCAGGTTCTGAATTCTGTGCCACTTCTTGAAGAATGCACTTTGACTGGCCCTGCCCACCACGAATCCCCTCCCTGTTTCTGATTTGCTGTCTGCTAAGAACTAAATGGAAACCAGATAACCATGGAGTTCAATCAGAACGCTCCCTCTTCATAGGCTCAGACCTGAGGGTGGGTCTTCATTCTCCTCGAGCAAAGTGCATAGACTTTGAGATCCATTTTTCCCTTACTGCTCAACTTTCTATCCACTTCCAACCGAGTCATAAATGGTGAGGTTGCTAAATAGCTATAGCAAAAATTTCCTCTAGCTCCCCAAGTTAAGAGGACAACTTTGGTCAGAGCAAAAAGAATGTTTTGCGTAATTTCTTATCTTAAAATTGAGAGAGTAATGTTTCTGACAGAAATAAGAAAGGATATCAAGAATATAAAGTAGAGAGAATTTAAAACTCCACATGACCAAGAATGATTTGCCTTTAGTCCAATTGGTTTTGACCACATATTTATCACACAAAGTGCATTTATAAGTACTTTACAGAAAATAAATAAGTTGACTCTTTAGCCCAGAGGAAAAGCTAAAGTTCTTTCCTGTTTACATTTCTAGTTGCATAGCTGCCCCTTTTTCCTACAGATAGAGCAAAGATAATCTTCATTAACCAAATTGACAAATATTTTCAACAGACAGAGTTCAAGTTTGTGAGGCCAAACTCTGGATTCCAGGGAGGTTGTACGGATTATTACTGCTCTGAATTTATAATAGCACAGTGCTTGCCATGTAACCCGAATTTATTCCCCCACCCAGACTGTACAAAATAGCAGGTAACACTAGAGTCGCTAGTATAAATTTATATCTAGGGCCTTAGAAGCAAAACTTGAGCCTTTATTCTAAGTGAAATGAGAATCCATGGTAGAGTCTGGTAGAAAGGAGGAGTGACATGATCTCATTTACATTTGAAAAGCATCACTCTGGCTGCTGTATCAAGAACAGGTGGCTAGATTTTGAATACAGTCTGAAAATGAAACCAGGAGGATTTTCTGCTGAATTAGATGTAGGCTGTGAAAGATAGAGAGAGTCAAGGATTACTCCAGAGTGTTTGGATTGAACAACGAGAAGGATGAGGTTGACATCAATTTATATGGGGAAGGTTGCAGGTAAAACAGTTTAGAGGGAAGAGTAGGAGGTCAGTCAAGGTTGCGAGAAATCCAAGTGAGGATATATACAAATCTTCAGTTTGGCAGCGAGCTCAGGGATGAAGATATAAATTGGAGAGTTGTTAGTCAAGTATGTCTTTTCAGTTAAGGCAAAGAGGAAAGGATCTTACTTCTTCAGGATCCCAGTGTGCTGGAAACTATTACATAGTCCAGACCTCAAAAGGAAAATGGGATGGGATAAGAAGGAAAAAAGCTACTTGAAACAACCTCCCTAGAGGAGCCATCTGTGGACTGTACAGGGAAGTGATAAAAGGGAGTTTCAGGAACTTGGCCAGAGCATCACATTTCTTGACTGGCTTATAGAAAAGTAGACACATCTCAGGAGCACAGGATGGTTGAGGTGAAGCAAGGTGCAGGTTCAGAGAAGGCAGCTGACATGATATACAGTCAAAGTCAAGTGGCTTAGACCCAGTCCAGGTCAAGGCTTAAACACTGACGGGCATTCAAAGCATAGAAGACTCCTTTTGGAGCTAGCTCCTGCCTGTCAGCTAGAGTCTGAGGGTGACTGAAGACTTTTACACTTTGGTTAATACTTCCTAATTGGCTCTAAATATCTTAGAATAAGCCTTCATCCCTATTGACCTCTATCTCAGTCTGCAGACTGAGTGGAAGAGCCATGTTTTCAGATCCAACTAGAAATGTCCAACAGCAGTTGTCTTCTTGAAGTCCAGCAGGTTCACCTTGGAGACACTGTACCATTCCCTCCTCCTCTTCTAAGGGATGTGTCTGGTCTGGGTCATCGGTAGGGCTTGGCCAAGGCTAGTTACCTTGGCCAAATCAGAGAGATGGGGAGTAGATAAATCACATTATAAATCCTCAAGGGCCTAACATAACATCTGCGCTTCAATCTCATGCCCACATGGATACATGCACTTGGAATTATAAGAATTTTTCTGAGACTTCAGAATCTACCATTTTTTAAATCAAAATATCTTGGCTTTTGATGAAATGTCATCACAAATACATAAAAACTAGAAGCTCAGTTGGGTAAGAGTCTTACTACTTCTTCATTCTTTGCCACTGACGACCCTCTTAAGGTTTGCCAGCCTGTCATCAATCTCATCAGGAATCTTCTTTGGCTGAGAAATATGTCAATGCCTAGAAACCAGAAACTATACAACATAAATCCCAGGGAAGCCTTGCATCTTTTCTAGGACAGTCAGAATGTGGTAGATATTAATAATATTAATTTGGATTCCATCCAGAAAGGAATCAAGGCCTTATGGCCTTGGAATCTGGATAATGCCATTATGTTACAAGATGTTATTTTTGGATTTCAGTTATTCCCAGTGTTTTGACATTGCTTTACATAAGGTTAGGCAAAGCTTCAACGATCTCTGCAAGGATGAAATCACTAAGCAATCATGAACATTGAAAACTTGAGAATACACTTGGAGGAACTCTCATACTGAGCATCCTTCTCTGCTCGGCCTTCCCCCTGGATTTTGTGATTGGTACCGTCACAAGCTTTTTTGCCTCTCCTATTGTAATACTGGAATCTCCCTAAAATTAGCTGGGGAGCAGGAGTCAGTTATAGCTCGCTGGGATGCTTGATCATCTTTGGAAGCTGATTCAGCATCCTCTCTGAATTTATTTGCTCAAGAAGTCCTTAGGCCCAAGTTCCATACAAATTCAACATGAACCTGAAATTTCGGGATAGCTCCGACTCTTCCATATTATGTTTCTGGAAGATCTAGGACGCTTGGGAGCATGGGGCACTCCAGAGACACTTTTGGTAGTCTAGATCTATGCCGACAAGTAACATACTCCTTGGGAAACTGGAAAAGCAGTGGGGGAGGGCAAAAATCTCCATATATTACTCAGTTGGGATTTCAACCTGGCACTCTCCCTGAAGAGAGAGCTGCTGCTTATCAAAAACCAGAAGTAACAAGGCCCAGGACAAGGCAAGGCATTAGGTCAGGCCCCAATACACCCATCAGTGAGCACCAGGCATTGGCAAGCCAGCATCCTAAAGAGCTCCACTGGAGGCACGAGCCCCTGACAGGTATGGGGGTGCTGGGATGCAGCTGCCAGCTGGAATAGTCATGGGGTCAAGGGGAGCGGCAGAGTGGATAAGAAATGACTCACAGTGTTGTTTAACCAAGAGAGGAGAGGAGAAGGAGGAAAAGTGAGAGAGAGGGAGAGAGGATTCTAGGGCATTAACTAGAGCATACAAGCCTGTCTTTATAGATTTCAAATCGTGGTTAATACTTATATGCCAGGGACTACGTTAAGCACTTTACAAGCAGTATCTTCTGGAATCCTCACTGTCACCCTGTAAGGAATTATGATGATTTCCATCTAATGGGATTATAAATGAAGACTTAAAGAGGTTAACTAAAGAGCCTAAGTCTGAGTAACAAGTACAGGTGCCCACATTTTAACCCACTATTTACCATGATGCTCAGCTAATCAGGGAGAGGGCTTTTTTATCTTTTTTTTTTTAAATTAATTTGGTTGTATTTCCTTTTGTTTGTTTGTTTGTTTTTAAATTTATTTTTTATGGCTGTGTTGGGTCTTCGTTTTGGTGCGAGGGCTTTCTCTAGTTGCGGCGAGCGGGGGCCACTCTTCATCGCGGTGTGCAGGCCTCTCACTATCGCGGCCTCTCTTGTTGCGGAGCACAGGCTCCAGACGCGCAGGCTCAATAGTTGTGGCGCACGGGCCTAGTTGCTCCATGGCATGTGGGATCTTCCCAGACCAGGGCTCGAACCCGTGTCCCCTGCATTGGCAGGCAGATTCTCAACCACTGCGCCACCAGGGAAGCCCTTTTTTATCTTTCACTATAAGATATTTGTAGTAGATTGCAAAACTACTTCTTTACTCCTCTTTGTATCAACACCCTTTATAATGTGAATTTGCAGTTTCTTCCATCAAGATATATAATCTATTTCCTTCTTCTTGAATCTGCTTTGGCCAATGGCATGTGGCAGAAATGATAGTGGGCCAGTCCATCCTTTCTTTCTCTCTCTCTCCCTCTCTCTCTCTCCCCCCAACGCTCTCTCTCTCTCTCGCTCTCTCTCTGAAGGCTGAGTAGCTATCAAGTGAACAAGCCTGAGCAAGGGACCACTGGAGCAGAGATGAGACAACCAAGCTGAGGCCATCCTAGACCAGCCAGCCCCCAGCTTCCCTGGCAACTGACTACAGATGTATAAATGAGAGCAGCTAAGACCAGAAGAATTTCTCAGGTGAGCCCAGACAAAACTGTCAACCCATAGACTCATGAACTAAACAAATGGCTGTTGTTTCAAGCCATGGAGTTTTAGGCTGGCTTTTTATGTAGCAAAAAGCTAACTGATACAATCTCTTAATAACTTCACCAAGGTCTTTCCAAAT